>NC_056738.1:444926815-445071815 GCF_019279795.1 Protopterus annectens
CCAATTCCCTCTCTGGCTGGCTCCTGTTGTACCTAGGTTGCCAGTTAATCAGAACTTGTCTGTACCACAGAAATGGTCTTAATTTTTCTGGACATAGAGCTGGGCATATATAAAGAATGGTTTACTATCATAATTCCAAAGTGCATTCAATCGAATGCCGGTATCTTCGACTCCCAAGCGAGAAAGTGACAATGTCTAATTCCAACATTGCCGAAAGTACATCTCAAATTCGACCTCCAAACAGGCTTTAACATGGGTTGAGATAGGGGCAGGATTTGTTTTTCTACAATGTCGGGTTCGACATTGTCACCATTCGACCCCCTGCCATTCGTTGCAGTGGTGTCGACAAGATGCAAGTCGGAATTATGAGAGTAAACCATAAAGAACTTTCATCACTATGTGAATGATCTAGAAATTGAAGGTGCAAATGAGTGTACAGTGGACAGTGTTAGTGTACATGGGCAGAAAGAATGGTGAAAGGGTCATTTAGAAGATCATGTGCATATAAACATGTTGCATTGTGTAAGAAAACTGGATGCACCATACATCTACCCCCAGATTCATGAAGACCGGCGCAAGTCTGGCATAAGGCTTGCGCCGGCCGTGCAGCATAGATGTGGAGTAGATGCGCCATATGCATATTAATGAAGGCGCGCAGCCACCACAGCCACATGCATAGGAAACGTGCGTGAGTGCAAGGGGCGTATCGAAGTTGCGCAGGGAGGCATGTCAATGTCGGCTTTCGAGGAGCAACCTAAACTGCTGAATATTATATTCCACCAGCAATAGTAATCGTACCTATCAGTGTCCGTGGAGACTGAAACGTATGCAAAGCAGAGTCCCTGCAAACAGAAAATGAAGACTCAAACACAAATGCACGGTAGGGAATAACGGGTCCCTACCCATGAACAAATGACAGGAAAAGCGTGTGCCTGTAGTCCAATGTAGTGTTGCTAGCTATACCATGTGAAAGTGAAACATATCAGATGTTAGTGCGCCGCCAGTAGGTACGTCCAGTCCAAAGGAGAGGGTCACCAGCCGAGCCATAATTTGAGGGAGGGAACATAGCTGTGCAGATATGTCCATAACAAAATACACGAGGAGAAATGTAGATATAGGTAGTGACCGTATGTCTGAATCATATCCCACAAGCCATGTAATAGTCACATACAAAAGGTATGTCCGTATTTCACATACCAAATGTGATAGGAAATAGCATACGCATGTAAACGAAACAGAAGGAGCATATAAACGAGCCATAACAACACGGACACATGTAGGCCGAAAGGAACAGTATGATCCATACCGTGGACCAAGATTACCACCTGTCCCACTTTGTGAGCGACAGTCCCTCTGTGGGCAGATGTGTCCTGACACAAACATGTAAAACTGGCAAATGTCCAGAGAATATAGGACATAATTCCTCCGTAGACGTCATGCAATAGTTGCATTAAACATATTTCACTGGACGTATAATACATAAATGTCATAACAAACAGAATAAGATACTGAAATGCTACAAGAATAAGCTTAGATATAGGCAAGAATTGTAAGTTCTATCTGCTGAACCGACCGTGGGTATGTGTTGGCCTGTAAAATATGGTGTGTTCACCGCAACTGTCACAGTAGGGTTGCCACCCTTACAAATGGCCAAAGTGGGACATGTTTGGTACAGACATCAGACTGTACAGGCCGACACATACCCACGGCCAGTATAAAGGACATAACATAACTGTTTTGCCTACAGAAAAGCATATTCCTGTAGCATTTTAGTTGCTTAGTCTGTTTCTCATAACAGTCAGGTGTTTTAGATACAGAATTAACTGTTTAATGCAACTATCACATAAAATATAAGAAATATGTTTGTCCTAAAATCTCAGGACATTTGCCATGTTGGCAATTACATGTCAGGACACAGCTGCCTAAAGAGGGACTGTCCCTCGCAAAGTGGGACAGGTGGTAACCCTATGTCACACTGTGGCCAATTGAAAAGGTGGAAACACAACCGTTGATTGTGGGGAGGCAATGTCCACAACAGTCGGACATGTGTAAGGAATAGCTTGGACATAGAAAAAGGTGCCATCCTACCAATGAGTAGAACAGGCTGGCAAAATCCAGAAGGCAGCTGTATAATCCGAATGTGTATGTGACACAGTCGAACGGGTAGTACCCGGATACACGAACCAAGTAATGAAAGTGAAGTAAGGGCGTGAACCTATGTGCGTGAGGTATAGCATGTGGACAGCAAACATGGCAGGGTAGTCCACACAACCATAAAGGTACCTGACACATGTAGGGTAGTCAATGTGCAACTCTGGCCGTGTCATGGGCCAACAACCAAAATAGTGCTCTATGGGGTGTGAGTAATTCGCGTGTGAGGGGTGTGTGTTTAATGGTAAATTCCTCAAAGGCGATACTTGTGTGGTATGCAGAAAAGGTGAACTGGAGGTGTATGAGGGGGCAGCAGGTGAAGTGGAAAGAAACACAACCTCATGTAGAAACAGCTGCAAGACAAGCAGACAGGCCAAAGTGTAGAACACAATCCCACAAACATATGAATATGGAAATATGCGAGACAAATGTATAGATACGGCACCATCACATACCCACAGATGGGTCCTGATGGAACTGGCCATAACAAACGCAACACACCTGGATGCATAATAGCCTACCCAGCATACCCTCCACAACACACAACCTGCCACCATACCAGAACGTCCACCAAATCCAGCCGTACTTGGTCCACTGGTTTATTGCAGAAACAGCTACACACAGTGACCCCTACGCATATGTAGTAGGTATTGTCACCCTAGGCAGTGTCAGGATTGCAAACCATGTATCCCCTGCAGGTAAAACCCCCTGCACATTTTCGTGAAGCCACAAAAATCTTCTTTATCTAACTTGTTTTCATCTTGACCAATTTTTGGGATATCCCTCATGGGATGACCAACTTGTGTAAATAGTAGAATGGGTATGACGACATGATGTCCAATCCAGTAGATATATGGACACAAGTCAGAACGTGCAGTGGAGGTCCATGACACTGTCCAGCCCTAAGTGGGCATGCATAACCTACCACCCAGGATAAAATACCTTCCTGTGATGTACGTGTCCAGACACAAATAGGAGGGAGAATATAATGCACACATTTGCAAAGTGGAAAACGGCATGAGGGCGAGGAAGACACTACGTAAACAGGTCAACCCTGATCAAGTGTGAGGGACACTGACTGTGTGCAGTCATGACTGACCATACCTGTCAACCTGTGTGAGCAAGATATCTGGATAGAGCCGTGAATATATGTGAGACAAAGGTCCAAACTCAAGGACAATTTGTAAACATCAGGAACAAAAACAAGGGGATCCGACCAACTGGGAATATTCCTCTCAGCAAACTCACAGATGCAGACAACAAACAAGATCCTCGCTGTGCTGGAACAGTTGACAAAGACGATCACTACACAGCTATGATGAACCAGTTTATTGCACAATCCCACAAAAAACAAATTTACCTAGGTTTCGTCCAAATTAACGAACTTCATCAGAATACAATTTGTAAACATATCTCTTAGAAACATAGAATTTGACAGAATAACAGTTTGCACATTGGCATTAATGTCTGGAGTAAGAAGTCTGAAACCCAACTGTCTGTCAGCATGTTCCAACTGCAGTCTTTAATGCTGAGCTACTGCTGTGCCAGAACACAACAACGTATTACAGAGGTCCGTGCCATACCACTCAACTGTCCGGATATTCGCAGAATGACTAGGGTCACCACCTGTCCCACTTTGTGAGTAACAATCCCTCTGTAGGCAGTTGTGTCCTGTGAGAAAAATCAAGACATAGCAAATGTCCTGAGAGTTTATTTCCTAATTTACTTTAATAGTCACATAAAATGGTTATTTTATATATGAATCCTCAATATGTTATGTGAAGTAGCATAATCAATTCAAATGTTACTAGAATAAGCTATTATATGTACAAAAAAGTTTAAAGTTCAGTACTATGCACGGCTGTAGGTATGTTTTGTCCTGGAAAATCTGACATCTCTACAGAACATGTCCCACTTTGGGCAGTCGAACAGGTGGCAACCCTAAGAATGACCACAGGTTCACACCATAGTGTTGGTGTGTGCCTCCGACAATCTGCACCAGTGTGGTAAATAGCTGAGGATTGACGTCACTAAATAATGAGAAATATCCTGAGTACAAGACTGCACAACCTGCAGAAAAGTCATGCTAATGCAAAACCTAGCATTCTATCAACGTTGTAAGCTTGTAAGAGCAATCGTTAAAATGTGTCCCTAATTGTCCCCCCATTGTGTAGGTTTTGCGCAGGTTCGGTGCTTTAAGAGGTTGAGAGCTATGGTCCATACATATTTACAGGAACAGCCCTTCACACTTGTGTAATGTACAACTGCATACCTGTAGTCATTTCATGTCCAAAAATAATAATCCTCGTATGACTGTATACAGGTAATAGTCAAATGTGAATGGGAACACCCCTCACCGTGGAGTATGGACTGTAACAACCCCACCCATAATATGTAATGCCAACAGAATAAGCTGCTGACAGATGCCCAAACAACTGTGTCTATAAACACAGGTAAAACTTCAAAATAGGGAGATAATCCCTGTCCATATGCTTTGTCTGACATTTGACCTTGGCCAGGGAAGTTCCGTTCACCAGGTGGACAAGCCTAAACCCAGATCACTACATGAACACCCTGACAATCAAAGACCTGTATGTGGCTGGACTATATGCCTTGGTGTTCTGCATACCCTTGGAGTGATTAACAATGCAGCCAGAGTCCACAGCAGGAGGCAATAGGGAATGTGTAATATGTAGTACCGCCTTTTTCCCAGCAGGAGAATGGATGCCTGTGTCGTAGGTGAAGCGGTGAGACATATGTTGATGTAGCTAAGTACTATGGGTATGCATATCAATGAGGGAGAACACCAATAGAATAGTGGTTCCAGTATCTGGCCAATGTGAATGCAGTCCCGGTTGACCTAAGACCACTGCACATATAACTTGAAAGTGTAATTAAAGCGTTCGTGCAGTACACACATTTAAATATGTAAAGGTGAACGTGTGTTTCGCAGTAGTCCATAAACTGGAATACAGATATGTAACTGTTACGGTCAGAATTATGAAAGTTCACGGAAGCACAATTATCTATGAAACATATGTAACCCACAATAAGGATATACAAGTGCGCCTGCGCGTGTGTAATCCGCTCACAGAATAGAAAATGAATGGTGTTTTCCCCACTTTCCATGTACATGGCTCATACCTGTTAAACCCGTAAAGTACGAAACTGGACAAAGCCATGACAACAACTGGTACAAATAGGGACAATCCCCAGATATTGCCTTAACAAACATAGAAAAGGGATAGAATAACAGGTGTGTCACTAGCATGGATTTTCTGAAGGGTATGAAGTCGTAACCTGAAATGTTTGTCATTATTTACCAACGTCAGTCTTTAATGATATGCTACTAACTTGCCAGATAGACGCAAGGTTATGAAAAATGGACTACAAATAGGGACTATCCCCAGATATTGCCTAACAAACATAGAAAGTGGATAGAATAACAGGTGTGTCACTAGCATGCATTCTCTGAAGGGTATGAAGTCATAACCTGAAATGTTTGTCATTATTTACCAACGTCAGTCTTTAATGATATGCCACTAACTTGCCAGATAGACACAAGGTTATGAAAAATGGAGCAAAGATAAGAGGCAAACAAGTGTACATGCAGTGGAAATCTGTACAGTTGAAAGGTATGATATGGAGATATATATACAAATATATCCACAGACATAATCCAAAGCAAATTACGAGATGAGGAATGTACAGACATATGTATATATGTATAGATATATATATATCTATACACACACGATACATGAATAGATATATACACAACAAACATATGTCCCTGTACATATAACACATGTACATAAATAGGTCACGGTATAGCTAATATGGATAGACAGACAGACATGCATGAAAGGAGAATACACTGATGGTTTCCAAACCATTTCCTGGAAAGTACCAGTGTGACAGGGCCTGCAAGTTCTACACGTTAAACATGAATATAGGTGTCCTTTGCAGGACCCCAAAAATTGATCAGTACGAAGTGCGAACCATCATTGATGTGAAAGACGTCACAGCTGCAACTATGATATAGCTGTACACGCAACAGCAGCAGGTGCAAGGGTAATAACACATGGGCAGATTTAATGTATGACGTACGAGCTGATATCCGCAGAGTGGGGAGTGCTCAGAAGTGTCCTCACACTTTATTATCACTCACATTAAACATGTCTAATGGGTACTGTGGAGGTGTGACAGGTATGGGAATCATGGGTATGCAACATTATAATAATGTTTTAAATGTACATTTATATGGTTTATATTTATTTTTGTATATTTAATAGGATGGATATGTGTATTTTTTAACAGAAAGACACAGAGAGATAATATAGGATATATTATAGCATTAGTAAATGTAAATATATATATTATGCATAGAGCTGTGAGTGAGGGCTATAATATTTGATAAAATACCCCTTTAAATGTTATAAAATAATAATAAGTTAATTGACCAATTTAATTAATTGGAATTGGAATTAATTGAACAGGAAGGGGCAGGGAAACATATAAATAGTAAGCACCTGTGTTCTTATTTTTATCTGAAGAAGTCATTCAACCTTGCATGACGAAAAGCGCTTTATTAAAAAAGTAAAGAAGAAGATTTTGTTGGCCTGGAATCCTTGTTTGTGTCTGACTTGGTTTAATCGTTTATCAGCATTTTACTTGGTTTGTGGTCTTGTGATTTCTATGGCAGCGGAAACTTCTTTCGATCCTACACGAACATTCAACTTGACAGAAGAGGAGAATATCAACAGCCAGCCGTTGCTGGACCAAATACCTAATTTAAATAATGAGGGTAACCTCACAGCATTGATTTTGGCTCTCTCACAGCGTGTGGATAAACTGGCAGCTAGATTGGAATCTAGCACAGTATCGGATACAGTGATTCCTTTAAACAGCGGAAGTACGGAAATAGACATTACACCAGCCCAGCGTCCTCGCGACTGCCCTATGGAAGGAGGTAGCATAAACAGCACTAATCGGGCAAGTAGTGGAACTATTCTTAACATGAATACTTCTAATGAATTATATCATAGAAGTAGTAGAACAATGGCAACAACAGAAGGGGAAGGCGTCGGAGAGCTTATAGGAAGTCCCGGCTTTAATACATGGTTAACAGATACCAGCAAACTACAACTGAAGCACCGGAACAACAGGGGATTTTCGGCAGAAGACGCCAATGAAACCCAGGTCAGTTCAGTTAATTTAACGAACAATTTGAAGCTTTTAGACAATAAACTGGTGAAAATCAAAAAACTACAACTCGAAATAAATTACTTGAACGAATGTATCAATGAGAATCTGATACCTAAAGGGCTACGTTATCATGTTTACCCTACGGGGTTGATAGCAAATTCACCGTTCCATAAAGAACTGTTGGCATTTTTTGATATGCAAGGGCTGGGCTTGTTAAAATTGATGGTAAAACATTATGGGCTGCAAGTGATAGATTTATCTAATGAAGTGAAAGAACTGAATGCTGATATACTAGCTAACACAGACTTTCCTCGCTATAAGTTTGAATATGATAGGTCTTTCACTACTATTGACCAGTTACTCGAAAGATTGAAATTAAATAAAAATAAAAAAATGAACAGGGATCGTTTGGCGTATGCAAATGGTACAGCATATCCCAAACCACCCCCTTCACAAACTAGCCCATACATTTCTAAAGTTAATATGATGGAAAGTGACCCTAGCGAAGAAGTGGAAAATGAAGGAAGGACTAACAACAGAAAGACTTTTCCTAACCAAAGAAATATAGAGGTTTCAAATAACAGCACATGGGCGAATCGTTTGAGAAATAACAGAGAGAGACCAGATGATAACAACATGGACTCTTTGGACAGTTTTGATTACGAATACCAAGGGGCTATCCCGAAGGCAAATGCTTATAACCAAGGCCCACAACAACAACAAAAAAACAACAAGCGCCCCCTGAACAGATCAAGGAGGTAATTCCTATCCCGGAATTGCCAAAAATTATAAAGAATAAAGGGGGCGATTTCACTGTCTATAATTTCTCAAGCTTGGACATTGACCCTAGCTTTGTGGAACTTTTATCTAAAGGGTATAATTTTATACCAAATCAACATATGGACTTGGTGGAAAATATTAAAGACTTGAAACTCTTCGTTAGGAAGTTGAATTTGAAATTGTTATTAGGTAATACTGAAAATGTTAGATCTCCATATTACATTCCCAGCGACTATAACCCCCCATTACACCCAGCTCTTCAACTTTTCGAGGCAATTATGGAGCTAGATCTAAGAAATTTGGCAAATAAAAAAAGTAACTTATTTTTGAATAACACGAGCAGACCATCAAATGTCACCCCAGATGAAAAAGCTTTTCTACAATTATTCAAAACATTAAAGGTTAGAGCAATAAAACCGGATAAGGGAGGGGGCTTAACTTTATTTGATATATGTGACTATAACAACAGAGTCTCTTCAATTTTAGATAAAGAAGCATATAAAAAATCAAGTATCAATGAAGTGAATATAGCATATCAGCAGATTAAAGGTTATTTTAGTGACCTTTTTATGGAAGGATACATCGATATAGATATGTATAATTATATAAAAACAGAATGGCCTAAAATACCTGTCTTATTTGCTACACCTAAGATGCACAAAAATGTAAGGGAACCCCCTTTTAGACCAATCATAGATGGAAGGGATTCCATCACATATGGTAGTGCAAAGCTAGTAGATAATATCTTAAAAAAATATCTAGGTGACGAAATCCAAATATGTAAAGATTCGTGGGCCTTCTTAAATAAAATAAATGATCTAGAATACAAGGAAGAATATAATTTTTTAACAATAGATATAGTAGACCTATACACCACAATTCCACATGATATAGGATTGGAATGGGTAAATATATATTTGGTTAAGAAAGGGGCTACTAGTAGTGAAGTTTATCTGGTTACAACATTGTTGGACATTATATTGACAAATAATTACTTCCTATTTAACAAAGAATTATATTTGCAAAAATGTGGGGTAGCTATGGGGTCCCCAGTAGGTGCCAGCTTTGCAAACATAGTGTTGGCTTACTGGGAGAATAATTTTATTCTAAACATGGAACAATTTAGATCTACGATTGTGTATTATACAAGATATTTGGATGATATCTTCATCTGCTTACGCGGAGATAAGAATAAAGGTCTGGAGTTGGTAGAATATTTAAATAAAACTACTGAATTTCTATCATTTACATTTGAGTTCCATGAGAATAAAATTAACTACTTGGACATTACATTGGTGAAAGATAAGGGGAATAAACAATTTTATGCAAAAATACATAGAAAGGAAACATATTGCAATTCTTTTCTGCATTATACGAGCAACCATCCTAAAACACAGAAAAAAGCCATTGTAAAAGGACAAGTAATAAGAGCAGCCCGCATGGTTACACGTGATGAGGACTATATGGAGGAATGCGAATTATTAGAAAAAATGTTTATACATAGAGGTTACCCCAAAACATTTTTAATAAATATAATGGAAGAAGTTAACATCAAGAGAGAGAGGGGGATCATTTTACCCTTATTGAATTCAAATAATAGAGTAGAGGAAGAGATAACCATAGAAATAAGTGGAGAGCTGAATAGGGAAATATGTACTGACAGTAATAATATGAGCAATATTACAACTAGGGATAGAAGTACTAGCTATATAATGACTTTCAGTATAGAAAGTAACATCATAAGAGACATCTTATATAAAAACTGGAAAGTACTCTTGTATGATAGGAAATGTTCTATAACCCTTGGATCAGTCCCAGAAGTAACATACAGGAAGGGTAAGAATTTAAAGACCCTATTAGAAAGTAAAATAATAAGAGAGAAAGGGGAAGTTAAAGGAACATATGGCTGTGGAAATTGTAATTATTGCAAATATATAAAAAGAGGCAATAAACGTGATAAACAATAAGACATATATATCAAAATACAATTTTAATTGTAATTCGAAATTAGTAGTGTATGGGGCTTTATGTTCAAACTGTACAAGTTTTTATATAGGGAAGACAGAGAGAAGAATGAGAGATAGAATATATGAACATATCAATGCTATCTCGAGAATGAAAGTAGATAATGCATTGGTAAAGCATATTCTATCCTTCCCTAATCATACCTTTAAATTTGTAGGGTTGGACAAAGTACAAATGGATAGTAGAAGGGGCCCCTTTAGCTTACTTTTAGAGGAACGAGAACTATCATGGCAATTTAAAACAAATGCCTTCATGGAACCAGGTTTAAACGAACATTGTAACATAGCATGCCTCTTGAAGCTTAGAAGCTTAAAGAGATGATTTGACAATCCTGGTCCATTAAGTATAGGAATAGTAAGTGTAGGATAAATAGTGTTTTAAAGGCTTTGAAATAAGTTAGAATTTATTATAATAATGTTTTAAATGTACATTTATATGGTTTATATTTATTTTTGTATATTTAATAGGATGGATATGTGTATTTTTTAACAGAAAGACACAGAGAGATAATATAGGATATATTATAGCATTAGTAAATGTAAATATATATATTATGCATAGAGCTGTGAGTGAGGGCTATAATATTTGATAAAATACCCCTTTAAATGTTATAAAATAATAATAAGTTAATTGACCAATTTAATTAATTGGAATTGGAATTAATTGAACAGGAAGGGGCAGGGAAACATATAAATAGTAAGCACCTGTGTTCTTATTTTTATCTGAAGAAGTCATTCAACCTTGCATGACGAAAAGCGCTTTATTAAAAAAGTAAAGAAGAAGATTTTGTTGGCCTGGAATCCTTGTTTGTGTCTGACTTAATATGGATAGACAGACAGACATGCATGAAAGGAGAATACACTGATGGTTTCCAAACCATTTCCTGGAAAGTACCAGTGTGACAGGGCCTGCAAGTTCTACACGTTAAACATGAATATAGGTGTCCTTTGCAGGACCCCAAAAATTGATCAGTACGAAGTGCGAACCATCATTGATGTGAAAGACGTCACAGCTGCAACTATGATATAGCTGTACACGCAACAGCAGCAGGTGCAAGGGTAATAACACATGGGCAGATTTAATGTATGACGTACGAGCTGATATCCGCAGAGTGGGGAGTGCTCAGAAGTGTCCTCACACTTTATTATCACTCACATTAAACATGTCTAATGGGTACTGTGGAGGTGTGACAGGTATGGGAATCATGGGTATGCAGAATTGGGCCAACGTGCTGGTTGGCACAGATCTATTAGGTATGCCCCATGGGAGTGATCAATATACCTATTTGGGTATAGCACATGCCTATATTCACCAAAAAGGTGCAACCCATCCACTGGATATTGTGTAAACCATTGGGGGAAGACGTAGGGACCTATATCAGTGTCATGTAGGCGATTATCATGGACCGGCCTACACATAAGGTACATGATGGAATAAGTAGTGTGGATAAGCACCTGTTGGCCTGTGTGAGGAATATAACCCAGTGGGTGGGTGTGTTCTGCAATAGGAATGTAATGGTAATTGGCCTGTGATGGCGCCATGTATTGTGTGTATTGGCGTAACTGTACGAATGTGCCTCATATGTGTGGTGTGTTCCTCTCACAATCTGTACCTGTCTGCCAAATACCTGAGAACTGACGTCATTAAATAATGATAAACATATGTGTTTAAGACCCCAAATCCCTCAGAAAGGTCATACTAATGCAAAACCTATAATACTGCCAACTATCTACGTTTGTAAGAGCAATATGTAGAATCTGCCCCTATCTGCCCCCCCATCGTGTTAGGCTTTGTACAGATGTTTTGAACTAGGAGGTTGATAGGTATGATCAAAAACAGATACGTCTGAGAAAACAACATTATTGACCGCAAGATAACGCAGAAGGTATGAAAAGCTCTGCAGTAGGAAGTTCATCCGCAGGTATGTGCTGACATGTCAAATGACACAGCAGTCTACAGGAAGTACCTATAGGGTGTCACCTTTACCAATGATGACAGTGGGACATACCCACAGCCATGCATACACCACAAATAGACATAGCACACAGCAAAGCCTAGGCCATGATACATGACGCCTTCGGCGTTTATGGATTGAGTGAGAGTACAACAAGGAAAGATGACTGCCAGGCTATTCAGCAAACACCCGCAGGGGTATGCAAGACCGCCCGTAACACGAACATTGCACGGACAATGTTGGGATTTGCAACATACCCCATTTGTATGTGTAAGCTATGCAAATGATGTAATTATAGGGTTGCCACCTTTCCAAATGGCCAAAGTGGGGCATTTGTGCTACAAACATCAGATTTTGCAGGGCAAAACATACCCACGGCCAGTACAAAGGACAGAACTTCAGTTGTTTGCCTGAATAAAAGTTTATTCTTGTAGCATTTTTGTTCCTTATTCTGTTTCGTATAAAATTTAGGTGTTTCAGATACAGAATAACTGTTTTATGCAACTATTACATACAATATAGAAAATAATTTTGTCCTAAAATCTCAGGACATTTGCCATTTTCTCACAATATTTTGCAGGACACAACTGCCCAAAGAGGGACTGTCCCTCGCAAAGTGGGACATGTGGTAACCCTACGTAATGACACGATACATGAAACAGTAAGCTGTCCGGCAAGAGCAGAGTTATGTGCAGAAATGTACCCGGATGTTATGCGACTAACGTTTTGCACGTTGCTAAACGGAGCAATGACAGCTGCAAATACAGTATGAATGCAGTCGAAGAAGCATGCCAATGTCCAAGTCCAAGGCCAGTGGCGGCTTTGTCCATTGGATATCAATGAACCAGTAGTTGTCCTTCCCCGATCCCTGGTGTGGAAGCCACGAGAACGCGCTGCGCTTCAAAACAAGACATATGGATAATATACATACAAAATGTAGGTTTAGTTAGATGTTAGTACGCCATGCAGATGAATGGCAAGCCGGAGACAACATGGCTACTGCGTACTGGTACCTATGTGTGGAAGCGCTCTGTCAGAGATGTAACAAAGCATTTGTAGGCAATGTGAGGCAAGTGAGGCTGAGGATAGTGAATCACAACATGTCATGCCATATGGGCCAAACCTCTACAGTGTAGTGTAGGTTAAGGGGACTATTAGAGTAGACGATAGGTGACAACAGGAGTGTGTATGTACAAAACATTGTAACCTCACCGAAGCAGTGTCACATGTGTGCTGTCAGTACTCAGTGGAAGACGCGTGTCATGAGCTATCCCAGAGAATGTCAGGAGACTGACGGCGTACACCATGGATACCACTGATGTGACCTGCAAACCTGCCCACAGTGTGTCTGCGCCCGTGCACGCCAGTAAGCCCGAGTAAGTATGTGTGCACGCGTGTTAGCCCGTGTGCACGTGTGGAAGAACGAGTAAGCTAGTGTACGAGTGGTGAAGCCCGTGTAATGTCGTGTATGCATTTGTAAGTAGGTATACATGTGTACTGCACACATCACACACGTACTGCACACACAGATCCATGCTGCCAATACTACACACATCAGTGAAATGGCACATGGATGGAGACTACATCATCAGAGGTAACAGTGCTGTAAACTATGCTACAGTGATGGTCATAGCTGCAATGCATCATGCCTGCTGAAGTACACCTGGAAGTAAAACACTGTGTGTTTACAGCATGCTAACATCAATACAGTGGAATAAAGCCACTGTGGGCAGCAGCACCAGGTTAGTCAGATCCTGCATCAATGTTACACATCACAGGTGGTGGCACAGGTGACATCATATGCACAGGGTGTGGTGTTAACATGTCCAGAGCTGTCATAGAGCCATCCAATGTACATGTAGGTGTGTTTGTGTGAGGGACAATGGTTATTGCATGGCCCAATGGTGGTGCAATGGGTGTGTGTATGTGATAGCCGTAGCTGTTTGTGGTAAGTGTGTGTGTCTGCATATACACAGGTACAGCATGTGTCAGCCATATACAGGTGGCTGTGGGACAGTCACAGACCGTACCTGCCAGGCTGTAGAGATCCCCATTACTGGCCATGGACACCCCTCCATGCATTCAACACAACCCAGTCCTGCACCTGTCAATGTCTACACATACAGTCCTGGGATCTGTACCACAACTTGTGGATAAATGTGTATCTGTAATGTTAACCTGGGGTGCATAGACTTGACAGTTACTACAGATGGATATGAGCCATACTCACACTCCAATGTAATAACCACCGCTGACTGTTTCCAAGATCTGCATACGACCACTCAAAGGTGCTGCACTAACATTGTTTCCAATGCCCGTGTAATACCCAGCAACACAATAACCAGTCACTACACATGTATAACCCACAATCACTACAGCACAGAGTATGTGCACTATCACAGAGCCATAGCAGATGTACATACATCCATGGTGTTCATGTACAGACAATGCAGCACAGTCAAGAGTGATAATCCCAACATACATATCTATATACAATATATAATATATATATATATATATATATATATATATATATATATATATATATAGCTATATACATACATCTCTCTCTCTCTCTCTCTATATATATATATATATATATATATATATACATATATATATATATATATATATATATATATATATATATATATATATATATATATATATATGTAGATAGATACATATGCACACACACACACACACACACACACACACACACACACACACACACACACACACACACACACACGTGGCAGGGTTGGGAGCAGAACATATACGTAAGCACTGTACCACACGACAGCATTACGCAGTTACAAAACGCGCTACCATGATCAGTGGATCACATGATTCAAACAGACACACGTCTAGCCTGCAGACAGCAGCAGCAAAGGCCACTGCACGGATGTTATGGAGAGTGAATACTGTCAAAGCAATGTACTGTTGTCATGCAGTTGGAAACACACACACACACACACACACACACACACACACACACACACTTGGCAGGGCTGGGAGTCGAACATACACCTAACTACCCTAACACACTACAGCATGCCTCATTTACAGAACGTGCTACTGACATTACTAAGCACAGCAATCCCAGAGGCAGACATCTAGATGCATGTCATCATCTGCAAAGGCAAAGACGTCAGTAGCAAACTGCTGTGGTGTGCGGCGTCTAAAAGCAAGACTGAGTCTCAAGGCAGATGGGAGCATGCACACAAACACACATACACACACACACACACACACACACACACACACTTGGCAGGGCTGGGAGTCGAACATACACCTAATTACCCTAACACACTACAGCATGACGCATTTACAGAACGCGCTGCCGACATTAATAAGACAGCAGTCCCAGAGGCAGACATCTAGGTGCGTGTCATCATCCGCAAAGGCAAAGATGTCTGTAGCAAACTGCTGTGGTGTGCGGCGTCTAAAAGCAAGACTGAGTCCCCAGGTGGATGGGAGCATGCGCGCAAACACACACACACACACACACACACACACACACACACACTTGGCAAGGCTGGGAGTCGAACATACACCTAACTACCCTAACACACTACAGCATGACGCATTTACAGAACGCGCTACCGACATTATTAAGCACAGCAGTCCCAGAGGCAGACATCTAGGTGCGTGTCATCATCCGCAAAGGCAAAGACGTCGGTAGCAAACTGCTGTGGTGTGCGATGACTAAAAGCAAGATTGAGTCCCCAGGCGGACGGGAGCATGCGTGCAAACACACACACACACACACACACACACACACACACACACACACACACACACACACACACACAACTTGGCAGGGCTGTGAGTCAAACATACACCTAACTACCCTAACACACTACAGCATGATGCATTTACAGAACGCGCTACCGACATTACTAAGCACAGCAGTCCCAGAGGCAGGCATCTAGGTGCGTGTCATCATCCGCAAAGGCAAAGATGTCAGTAGCAAACTGCTGTGGTGTGCGGCGTCTAAAAGCAAGACTGAGTCCCCAGGCGGATGGGAGCATGCACGCAAACGCACACACACACACACACACACACACTTGGCTGGGCTGGGAGTCGAACATACACCTAACTACCCTAACACACTACAGCATGACACATTTACAGAATGCGCTACCAACATTACTAAGCACAGCAGTCCCAGAGGCAGACATCTAGGTGTGTGTCATCATCCGCAAAGGCAAAGACGTCGGTAGCAAACTGCTGTGGTGTGCGGCATCTAAAAGCAAGACCGAGTCCCCAGGCGGTGGGAGCATGCGCGCAAACACACACACACACACACACACACACACACACACACACACACACACACACACACACTTGGCAGGGCTGGGAGTTGAACATACACCTAACTACCCTAACACACTACAGCATGATGCATTTAGAGAACGCGCTACAGGGATTACTGAGCACAGCACTCCCAGTGGCATACTTCTAGGTGGGTGACATCATCCGCAAAGGCAAGGACGCCGATAGGGAATGTATAGAGAGTGAGCAGTCTGAAAGCATATTACTGTCCCAAGGTAGACGTAGAAAAACACACGGCAGTGGTGTGATCGGGGCAACCAAATATCTACGGAGCACTACAACAACACTACATAGATATGGGACGCGCCACAGACAGTACACCCTTCAAGACAGCAACCAGTGTGTTCAATGTAGGCATCCATTGTGACATTGAAAATGGACACCTGTTGCCTGGATGACCACCATCGCTATACAGGATGTCAATGGCCATGTATACACGCTTAGTATCACACGTCTGTTTGGAATGTACTGTGTGTCCATCTACACAATGGCATACTGGGCCGTCTTGCATGCACACGGATTCTATACATGGAAGGTCATAGTTTGGAAAGTACTGTGTGTCCATCTACACAACGGTGTACTGGGCATGCTCACACATTTAGTTGCAAAGGGCCGTCTTGCATGCATGCACATGGATTCTAAACATGGAAGGGCACAGTTTGGAAAGTACTGTGTGTCCATCTACACAACAGCATACTGGGCATGCTCACACACTTAGCAGTTGCAAAGGGCCATCTTGCATGCACATGGATTCTAAACATGGAAGGGCACAGTATGGTATTACTGTCCCCACGTACATGAAGGTCACTCACATGTATTGACCAGTACACACTCAGGAGCTATCACAGATGTCTCAGGTGCATGTCACAGAGGTACACACCACAATCTGCAATGTAGCCCTCCAAAATCACCATGTCATTGGACCAGCAATACACAGCCATACATTAACACAACATCGTGTGACTAATGACCAGTGGACTGTACATAGGTCTACAGCAACTGTGCAGACTACACATGTACCGACAGGAGTTCATCATGTATTATGCATTGCAATGATACCACTGTACATAACCAGGTCAGCTCTACACATACCAGGGGCCCTGGGTCTTACACAGCTGTGACAGATGACTGTCGCTGTACACCAATGAACACACATGTTTGGCTATGTCATACATGTAATTGCAGTGGATATGTGCATGGACCACACACACAACACATATGTACGTAGCATAGCTTTTGCTGTCCTCTATGCAGACAAGTGACTACAGCAATCATACGCATGCAAATGGAAGGTGGGTCCATGGCTGTTGAATGCTAATGGTACATGAGGCAGCAATGTTGACCGAGGACACATTCCCTCTGTACTAGTTACCCATGACACCCATCATATCATACAACAGTCCATGTGTTATGTATGTCAACACACATGTCCACCAGTTGCAATGCATACAAACATGGCTACATGACAGGCATGTAGGACCAACACACATGTACAATCTGTAGCGTGCATGCAGCTACCATGCATGTGCAGTAGCTGATGTAAGTAACTCATCTGTGCCTAGCTACAACATGCAGTTGCAATGCAGCCCCATCATTGACACCTGTATATGGTGACATACTGACAGTATGGTAGGATGTACAACAGGTATGGATGGATGTGTGTACATAAAGTTGTGATCCACCTGTGTAGATGGATGTTTGCCGGGATGGCTCACAGGTGTGTCACACACCATCCTACCATTACATGTGCAAACAGTGCACTATGTTACTGTTACTTGACAGTGGAGACATAAAACCTACACAGCGGTCAGGTGCTACCGACAGTACGTCACTTGACACCTGTAACACTTACATCCTCCCGTATGCATATAGCAGCACAATTGCCGAAGGTAGCATTGGTACACATAATGCGACCAATACTGCTGCATGTCTGTCAGACATAGCATCATATAGCAGGTGTATCATTCACAGTACTGCCATGTGTGTTTGCTTGTGTAACCATATATGCCACATATATGGTGGGGAATACATCCCAATTGTTACACACCCCTGTACACTTTTGTAGAGATCTGTACATACTGCAGTGTGGAAAGCATGACGTAGGCAGGTGTGGTGTGTGTATCACACACATCAGCTATCCATATGTGTATGACATTTGTGGTCTCCACAGTGTGTGTGTGTATGTTGGTGTGTATGGCTCTCTGGTGCATGGAGTGAGGGTGTATGCTACCATACAGAACACACAGGATCCCTAACCCTTCATGGTGATGCAGTCCACTACCCTGTTGATGCCATTGGTCTCAGCAGCACTGGCTACCTGTACATGTTCTTTCTCTGTGCCACGTTGTGTGGGTTCACAGTACTGTGACGGTGATGACCACATAGGCAAGGGTCCTCACCTCAACGCTATGGGGTGTGCGTTATAGTGTTGTTGACCCCGTGAGTGTGAGCATGTTCCTGTAATGTGACAGGGTATTACTGCTACACAGTGAGTCCTCATGCTATCAAGTGGCCTCTAACATTATCATTGGCCAGACCACTGTGTACAACCCCTGCACCATGGCAACATACCTGTGATGTGACCTGGTATGGATGTCACATCTCCAGCCACTGTAGCCTGTTAAACTGCCCACATGCTTCTGGATCAGTATATGTGTGGAAATCTGTGTTATGTTAGACTTTCCAACAGTCAGGCTGAGGCTACGTATAGCATGCTGATATTGCCATATGTGCCTGTGAGTACTCCACAGTTACACATGGGAGACTGCAAACAGTTCTACCTGTAGGCACATGCAAGTAAACCATAAGGAGGGAACCAGGGCATCATTACCAACATGCTGTTACTGTTGTTACCGAGGCACAACTGTGAACATATAACAATGCATGCTAAACCTGTACTACATTGTATGTCTGGTGCATGTCAACAGTACACAACTAATGTAATATACACGTCTCTCACTATTCACACACAACTAATGTAATATACACTTCTCTCACTATTCTTACACAACTAATGTAATATACACTTTTCACTATTCTGTTCACCCTGTGCATCAGACCATTTGAGCATGTCCCTGCACTAATGGTGTGGATGACAGGGATGCAGTACAGGCTTCATCATATGCACAGGGTGATAATGTTTGCCAGGGGCATAGGCTGCACCAATGGATGACATCTTGTGTGTGGGTAAGGGCCAGTGATATGATTGGACATGTCTGTATGCATGTGGGTGTTGTGGTGCCCTACAAATGTCTTTGCTGTGTGCGTGTATGTATGCACACAGTTCTGCCTTTTGTGAGGCCTACACGGGGTATTATTGACAGCTCCAGATTGTACAGACCAGGTTGTACAGCTCACTGTGTCCAGCCCTGGCCACGTGACCTGTGCTTGCCAGGGATTGCACATGCACTACCAGGTGGAGGTACAGCTTGGCTACTGTCCGAAGACACATGTCCACTGGAACCGTGTCCCTGCTGGGAACATCCAGGGCCACGTCCATGTGGCCTGCTGTGTCCTGGTGTGGACAGCGCAGCACCAGCTGCACTGCTACTGCTAACAGCACTATGGGAGCGGGCATGTGAGGTGGCACGCTCACATTGACCTGCACTAGGTGGTGTAGCTGGCCTACGTCCACGTGGCCTACGCCTCACTCCTACCAGATGTTCCAGCACAGACAGCTCATGCTCGCGGATTGCCATGCCACGGTCAAGGATTCCAACCATGTCACCCAATCACCTGTCCACAACATCAGCAATCTGCTGTTGAGCATTTGCCAATGCCTGTATGTTGTCATTTAGGATATGGATAGTGGCCCTCTGCAGTTTCTGCCCTTCTCTGTTCTGCCGTTCAGCACGTGCCTCTGCCACCATTACAGTCTGAAACATGCATCTGGTGATATCAGCTGCTGCGCTCTGTCCTGCAGGTGCATGTCTGCCAGAGGTCCTCCTATGAGCAGCACCGGCCACATGCCTGTGTGGCACATCTGCAGTCATTACACTGACACCATGGTGTGTAGACACACCTTTTGTAGCCACCACACGTTCCTGTTCCACGCTAACAGACGCTGACTGTCCTTCCTCTATGGCCACTGGTGATGCGGTATGTGTTGGCAGCAGAACTGTGTGCGGGAAAGAGGAGGACATAGCTGGGATGGCACCCATTGGCACAGATTCAGCCCCTGACAACCCTGCCTGCACCTCATGCATATGTTCATCACTGCTAGTATCTGTGGGGACACTAACATCAGATGGACCACAGGAAGGTAACGCACCTACATCACCTGTGAATGCAAAGAAAGACTCTAAATTACAATAGACACTCACATAGACACACACACACACACACACACACACACACACACACACACACACACACACACACACACACACAGACACACACACACACACACACAGACACACACACACACAGACACACACACACACACACACACACACACACACACATATACACACCATGCATGTGATTTGACAGATGGCATGCAGCATGCCTGTGATACAGCAGAGGGCATGCAGCTCAAACATTAATAGTGTTAGCAAGCATACCTCCCTGGGGTGCACACTATAGCAAGCAAGTGTCATATCAGTAGCCATGCAGTTCACACAATCATGGTAGTATGCATGCATCCCCAGGATACACCATGTGGACCAGAATAGGATAACAGTACACATGGCTGACGTGACCTTGACATGTAATCTGCTGACGTGTGCATTAACATGCATACATGTCTGACACAATGGTGTCCTGACATGTGTACAGCATCGTAATGGGCATCACATTGCAGTGTTGTCTGTATGCCCTACAGATAGAATGCATGTTTAGCAAATGTGCATGAACATGGAAGGGTAGTGTGAGCCGTCTACATTGCTATACAGTGTGAAGTACAGACACTGTGCCATTGCATGGCAGCATGAGGCATCTATATTGCTGTACAATGCATAATATGTACACATTGCATAGCCATAACTGCATGCATACCCATGACATAACTGTGGATTGTGACCCATGATGCTGAGGTGTATACACACCAAACCATGCTGTGTCAAGTGACAGGTCACTGGAGGACCTACAGATGACACCCCTGCACAACAACTACAGGGTCTTAGCTGCCTGGCAACCATGTCAATTCACCATTTCCCACATGGCATTGATGTAGCACACACACGAGGTGCACAGCTAACAGTGATGTCCTACAGCAGCAAGGGAAATGTACAGTATCTGTGGCCTGATGTGGTGTCTATGTCTGTGAAAGCTGTACAGGTGACTACTGTCATGCTATGACACAGTCGTGATGTTCAACAGATCTTATATGGTAGACTTCAGTGACACCTCCACTAGCTGTGCACAGGCTTTTAGGATGTCCAGTGTACCACATCAACTGTATAATCAGTCAACTAAGGCTATAATTGGACCATGTGTGGACAATGTGCAACAGGGTGTATACACATCACATCTACTGCGTGGCTACGTGTCTCTGGCCATCCCCCATGGCCATGGGTGCACATGTGTTGGCCAAATGTGTGTGATGGCCATTTATCTCACATGTCTGTGTTGTCCCATATGACATACACTCATAGATGTCAGATATGTCACCATCCACAGGGCTATGCAGACAACGGGTTGTATGTTTGGTATGTGGGGTATGGGTCATGGGATAGTGTGACAATATTGCAGCCAGAACACTACGTGTCTGGGACATGTCAGATGACACATCACAATGTGTGTACCCAATACAATGGTGACACCTGTGGGCTGCTCATATCACAACTCACTGTGTGGTACTGTTTGCGTACCATGCATGTTGTTCCAATGCATACTACATATGCCTCCATTGTAGAACACCTCTGCCGTTGTATGCATAGCTGACCACACATGTAGCAATGACAACTACTGTGGTTTCAAGTCGGTGTATCATTTCATTTGTATATATTGCACATGGAGACCTGTGTGACTGATGGGTGATGCGACCGGTATATCGCGACTGGAACAAACATCAAGTGTGCAACTGTTAACTGGCCACATGGCAAATAGATCTATGCTTTAACATGCCTGATACTGATGACAGTCTCACCTGCAACAGACTCATGTCTGTGTGGCACGCCAGAGGTACCTGTATAGGGGTGACACAGCAGTATGAACATTATCCATGACTGTATGACAGCCACAGGGTGCACTGTGCATGTTAACACATTTGCCTGTATAATAGCATATAGTATGCACATGTGTGCATACACAGGGTAGCATACTGTAGTATGCAGCATGTGTGTCCATATACCTTGCATATGTTGATACTTTACATAATGTACAGTGACACATGCAACTAAATGGGATATAATAGCCATATGTGCAGTACTGACTTACCAGGCAACTCCAGGTCATTGGTTGGGAGACACCCACCTCCACGATGGCAGCTAGTGTGTGTGGATGCTGTTCTGAGGGTGTCACCAGACTGGTCAGTAGCTCCTCAGTGTGTGTTAGTGGGGGCTGGGCTGGTGGCCCACCACCTGTTCCACCTTGTTCCCTGGCGATTGCAGTGGCATGCAGTTTTGCATGTCGTATCAAGTCCGTGCAGTGTCTGCGCACCTGCTGGTAGGTGCGGTTATGGCCACCCACATCGTTCACCCTCCTGTGTAGATCCTGCCACAGGTCGTCTTGCTGCTGGGCATGCTGTGGCACATGGATGAACAACACCTCGTAGTTCTCATGGAGGTACAGGATGAGGACATCATCCTCCTGGCGGCTGTACGCTGGAAGGCATGGACGAGGCATTATCTGTAAGACATAATGATGGTGACAGGTCACAGTTTCAGAGATGTACAGAGATACTGCTGCACATACATTTCTGTGACATCTAGTACATCTGCACAGTTATCTTTGCAAATCATCATGACACTGACACGACTGATGTGTTTGTGTCACACACATGTAACACCCGTTATGCATTGGATATCATCACCATATATGTGTGTCACCTCATTACAGTGTTCATACTCCATGTGAATGCTGTCTTGATGTGGGCATGTCTATTTGCCTGCACTGGTGTTCTTACCTATCTGCACATGCCTGGATGTGTCCATGGCAATGCTGTTGACCTTGATGCTGTGTATATGTCACATATCTACACAGATACAGCCTTAATGGACTTGAGCAGTGACAATGCACACATACGCATGGACACCTATACATGCATGTGTTTTGCCATATACATCTACACAGCACTGTACAGCTGTTCAACATCCTGCCACGGATCGCCTGTGTTGCACATGTGATAGACATGGGACAATGGCTAGTCAGACGTCATTCGCAGGGATGGTTATCAACCATAGCATGTACGGGCAAGGTTTCCTAGCTGTAACAGACAGCCATTATGCCACAGCGAGGTGCATCAGTGCCACATTATTGATCCGGACAGTTGATACTACATCTAACATGCGGCCATCACACCATGTATGACTGGGATGACATGTGCAGCTTTGATGGACAGGGTTGCATGGTTTGGCAGGAGTATGTCACATGTATGGCACAGGGATCTGTCCAGCATATGGTGATCCTAGTATTAGGACGGTGGCTGTCCATGACGTATGTCTTACAGATCAGGATATGGACATGTAGCATGTCCATCATCATGGTGTAGAAAATGTCTTTATGCAAGGTAGACAGCATGCTGCATAGTGGAGGTGAGGATTGTGAAGGCTGGTATCACCCATCCATGCATAGCCATTACCCCTTAAAGGTGATATGTGATCCAATATTGGTCACCCCAGTGCTGTATGTGCCTGTCCAATGATCTCTGTGCTCATGGATGGCACCCTGTCATGACAGGGTACCTCATATGACTACCCAAGGGGCCTGGAGACGTCACCAAGGCAGGGAGGTGTACTGCACAGCACCATCCCTTACACAGTGTCCATAATGTTGACCACAGCCTAGGAGGTAGTTAATGGGTACAGGGATGTTCACCTAGCAGTGACAATGCTGATATCACCCATCAGAATGTGCACATATGTCACACACCTCACCCACACACCCCATTCTGTATGTTGTTCACAACACTGACACAGCTATTCCTCATAGGTCATGGCCATTCACATCCTTACATACACAGAAGCCTAACATTTGTCTGTGTGATATGGGCTACAATGAGGGTGGAGTACAACACATTAACCATGTTCTATTATAGCTGGCACTGGTGTGATATGCACATGTCACTCTGGCACCTTTTGTAGTTGTGAGTCTGTCAAAAGGCCACTGGTAGAACACTCCTGTGACATACAAAGGTATTTGTAATCAAACATCCGTACTGTCTTGTACATCTGTACTGCTAACATCTACAGTGATAATGGTTCATGGACATGCACACCATACTCAGCAGGGTTATAGTGTGGTGCCACCCATTATGACTGTCATCACCACTTGTGGGTTGATATTATCCAACACCCTATCTGCATTGTATGGTCATGCTAGGCACTTGTTCAGAACTTGTGAGCATGTCATGAGCTACTGATTAATAGAGCACCCATTCCACACCATTTCCCACAGGTACACTGGCTGTCCTAAAATTTACAGCTTGCTTATGGTACAACAGCTGTTGTACACACGTAACACACATATCCTGTGAGACATGGTTGCATATACAGGCATGTTCAACTGTCACGTGCCAGTGCTATTGCCTGTCTATATGATGGATATGTCGCACATGTGGCAATAGAGCAATTGTCTTACGTACACATTCAATGCTCACCTCCCAACATACAACACTACTGCCTGTGTGGGATGCAGTTATGCAGCCCTGCTGTGGGTAATGCTGTCACCAACCCTGACTGCACCTGACAGTCATGTGGGGATGTGTAACATTTGCAACACACCCCACTCATCACATAGTCTCACATGATCTCCACCACAGGCTACACATACGAGGGCAACTTGTGCAGTACCTCTCCATACTCTGTGTAGGCACCAGAGGCAGCCCCCATCATGGAACACAACATCACCAACTTATAGCCCACAGACTCATGTGTGCCCATCACATACAGCCAATAGGGTGCTATAACATACACAACACACCAGTCATAGGTGACTCTGTAGGCGATCACACTGCAGTTCCACACAGCAGGCTACACAAGGCGATAGTTGCTTACATCTTGCTGTCGAGTAACTGGTTCTGCAACATAACCTATGCACCCATGCCACACCTCACCAGGTATGATGTGACTGTCATTCTCCATGTTAGTGTGACTGCCCTGGGGTGCCACTTCACAGACTACGTGTGCAGGGACATGCAATAGCTCACCAGTCTTGTAGCCCTGAAGGTGTGGGCCTAGCCCTGGGGAGCATTATGCATTCATCCGGACCCGATTCCACTGTACAACGACTGACTGTGTCACTTCAACAGTTGCCTATGCTTCTGCTGTCAGTCCACAGGCATCTGGTATCTGTCTGCTTTGACTGACCTGGTCAAACACAATGCTTTGGCACAGATGACCTGCACCTGTCAGCCCTGGGTGTACAGATCACATGTCAGGCTCTTGCTGCTTCTATACTGCTTGTCTTGCACAGTTTATAATAACAGTCACCGGCAGAACAGGAACTGGCAAGCAAGACATGGGGTCATGTGACACAATGCTTGCATCTTCCTCTGTGACGCACACAGGCAAGGCACACCTTATAATGCACCACTCCAATATCTCTGCAGTGACGGAGACCTGCCTCTAGGCTCTGCAGAGCACACCTGCAATGGCAAGTTATAGACAGACCATACCTTTCAGGCACATACCTTGTCCGGCACACACACAGCTGAGGTGTTCCCATATCCCACTATGTTGTACACACATCCTGGCTAGTTACTTAGCACAATGCATCAGAGGTGCTCCACGTGCCTCTAACTGTGTCCAGAACTGCTATACGCATTGTAACAAGCTACAGATTCAACAACATACCCCACGGTTACCAGACCTCATTTGTTGGTGTACTGGACAGTAGGGCTCAGACAGCTACTACTGATGTGTGACTGACACTACCCCACACTTAACTGGGATAGCCACTCATGTACTGACACATCTATGAGTCATAACCTCGGCTGGATCAACCCATACACACCACCTCCAAGACCAACATTGACCTTGACATGAACACTACCAACATGTGACTGGTGTTCCACACCTGGGGTTATCCCCTCATTGGTGGTTTACAAACATATGCTAATCAACCTTGTTAGCCACATCCCGGCACCACACCCTTCACGGCATACACAGTACATGAGTACTACAACACCTACTACAGACGTCTTATGACAGCGGTTGTTAACGTCATGACACCCGTGCAGATGGACAATTCACATACAAATGCTGAAACATACCCCAGTGCACTTCATTAGCACGTACACGACTGCATGGATTGTGCTATTCCACATGAGCCATGATGGTACACACCAGATAACGGACGCCACTCTGGTGGTCAAGTTCCATGGACATAATGTACAACAACAGGTGGAGGCTGTTGCACAGTGGTGTACAATCCCATGGGTGGGGTAGCTCACTGGTCAGCCTCGGTAGGAGCACGGGATCCCTCATCACATACTCCAAGACTAGCTATGTAAACATTACTGTGACACATTCCGGGGTGTACCACAAGGTATTATGGTGGTATGTCAGTAGTTGATGGCAACACCCACATCTGCTTTCAGATACAACAGTCACTCAGGAACATTACAGACCCAGGTGATGTTGGCAACATGCTGGCGGATGGATTCAATGGTAACATTACACCCTCTCACTCACTACAGGGCCACAATCCATGCAGGAACATTGCGGTGTCCCTGAAGTCACACCTACACAGTACTAACCTACACTCTATATGTCCTGGGACACTGGCCCCATGTCACCTTCCAAAGTCTCAGGCTGTGATGTCCACAAACCTCTGAATGACATGTCTCTCCACTAGGCCACCATATTCAGTAATAGCCTTGCATCAGACATTGTGGCCCCTGAATGGCACACAGCAACATTTATCACACTCCACACAGGTGGCACCACAATGCACGAGTGGGACTATAGTCCTTCACACCTGCCTGGACTGTTCTGCATGGTTATGAGGCACATCACCAAGGACGTCATTCACAGAGACATTGTTGGGCTCCGGTCCTTTGATGCCACATGGGTTGGACTTGTTAGGGCCAGAGCATGGCCCCTACACCTGGTGGACTCCTTTCATACAGTTACCAGGGTAGTTGATGATGCTACGGGAGTCCACACATCCTACATTGTCCTCTCATTGCCTTTCAGCACCGTTCTCCATTCTGGTATTGACAACATACACATCCACCTGCACATCGTACCCTATGTCTGTGGATGTTATGCAATGTGGCTCATGCACAGGACACACACAATGAGGGTAGCATACCATAGTACCTACTGCATTTCAGTTACATTTGGCATACCACAGTCCTCAGTCATTGGGCCCCTCATGTTCAGTATATGCTTCCCTTTGGTACAGGCTAGCACAGAGGGACTTTCCCTGCCTAGCTTTACAACCCCCTGCATACAAAGCACCATGATTGATCCACCAGCTGATACTGACTCCATCCTTATGGGTGTCACTGTGACAGATACCTGATATGAATACCATGGCATCAAGCTGCATGACACAAGGTCCATGGACATTACCTTTGCATTACACCATTCACCCACTATCACATAGGTGGTAGTCCCCTACATACATGTCACATTGTACATGTTTGTAGTACACACGTATGTCACACCCACTCCTTTGATTACCATATTGCCACTGTGGCATGGATATCCTTCTACATGGCCACACTTATCTGTACTGGGTGCATAGCTGGTACATTGGCACCCATTGTACCTCTGAACTCAGGACTTCTACACACATTCAAGGTTACACCACCCTATTTAGGGTGTACCTTACACAACAGCTACAGCTTTACATACCACAACATTAACACGCCATGACGTTTATTGAGCTCTGACAACTAAGGTATGCGGCTGAACTACAGACACCACGTCTGTACACATTTGCATACTACATACTCAGGGGTGACCTCTGCTGAACAGACAGGGCCCATGTCCACAACAATATTAATGGATGTACGTGACATACACAAATGCCACTGTGAGAAACATGCTCATGGATATGTGCACACACGCAACAATGAGTGGGATGTGCTTGAGGGTTACATTCCCAAACCGGACACTCACCATGCTTTGGAACGTGACTCCTATGTACATCATGCAGGGGCACTCAGTAGCACTGTTCATGTGATACCTCCCTTGGTGTTTGGGAGACACATGTACGCCAGTGATCACTGCAGTGGCTGTACTGTGCAGAGGTGCAGGTAACACATGGTTCTGCTGATCACAGGACACTACCCTAGAGAGGTGCCACTGGTGTGAACACTGTAGTTGTGCTTACACATAGACTTGCCAGACTTCACAGTACCCCACTATGAACCTGTGAAGCTATTACATGTCCTTTGTGCATGGTTACTTGCTAGCCCTTCCATTTAGATTAGCTATCATGCTATTACAATATCCCGTGCCTACAAGCCATATGTATCCTGTTATTGTACATGCCAATAGACGATACCTTTGGTATGCATGATATGCCTGTTATGCTGTGTAGAATATCTGACATATCTACCTACAATACTATACATTACACATATTTTACATAGTATCCCATAATGCGAAGCATACTTGCACAGCGGGACCACCTTAGACATGTCATTGTCGTTATATGCCCATACACATGCCTACTGTGACAGTATATCAACATATACTATCCCCGGCTATGGCACGTACTTGTTGGACAAACCCTACCACTGACGGAGGGTTGTATGTAATAGTTCTGTTTAAAGCCCTCATGTAGCATCCCTTGTGGTGTCTGTGATGTGTACCTTGTGGCCCACTGCTGGACGCACAGTTTCTACAAGCTTGAGTATGCTCAGCAAGACATCACTACATAAATACCTTTTCACATGTTATGCATTGCGGACACTTTTAATTAATGCAAACCAGGCTATACATACAGTAGATAATTAATACAAAACATGCTATACATAAACTTACATACCGAGTGTTCTACATACCTTGTTATCGTTACGGACTTTCGTCTCTATCTCACACTGCTTACACGGTTATTTTGTATGAGCATATGGTTTGAATTTCTGGCAAGTCTTCCTTATATACGTCGATACCTGTAAAATGTGGTTTTCTGCCGCCTATTGGTGTTTCTGAGTGACTAATTACTTGCATATCAGCTGTGCAGCTACTCCATTCACCAATTACATGGCAACAGTGGGGTATAATTGACTTTTGCACTTGGGCGTTGCCCATTTGCCCTACCTTCGGGGAGACGGCCTGTATTGTGTTTTGTAATGTGTAATTGCAACTGCTATGCATAGAGACAAGTATACTTTGGATTCATGTCCCCCGTGGATTGTGTGCGACAGCTAGAGTATGTGGTTCAACATGTGGGTGTACCTGTCATATGGTGAAGCAGAGGCAATAGTTCAATGTACCAGTTTAATTTTTCTTTATTCCAAATGAAACAAACGAGATTATTGCACAAGCGCTTTCGCTCGGACCCTTCCGAGCTTTTTCAAGTGAGACCATGAAAGCTTACAAACAAAGTACTTATATACTGTTGCTGTTCAATTAATTAATTAAGCAATTAGCCTAATTCTCAAAAAGAAATACTTTGTTTTACATTTTTTTGTTTTTAATTAAAAACATGGAATGCTTAAAAACAAACAAACATTAAAAATCGTACCCTGTAATAAAGTGCTTGATTTCATTATTGTATCCATTCAAATAAAACTTTGTCATTCACATGCAGCCCTGGGAACTGCTGCCAATTTATTGTAATATATCAAAATATGTCATAAACAAACTTAATAAAACCTATAAGAACTTTATAATATTATTAAAATCTTTTTATTGTGTTGTTAAAATATTTACTTTGAAAACTGGTAGGTATCTAAAATTTTGTGTCCTTGTCTTAATTAAATACTTAGAATCAACAAGCCCAAAATTCCCATTTTATTTGGAATTCCGAAAATTCATAAAGGAATTGACCCTTTGGTATTCAGGCCCATAGTAGCAGGTGCGGGAAGCATCACCGAGCCACTAGGAAAATGTATTGATTTTATTACAAAACAATTCACTTCCAAGTTGACTTATGTATGCAAAGACTCTTGGGAGTTTTTGAAATCGTTCCCCATTAAAGATTGTTCTCCTGAAGTCCTTATGGTCACCATTGACATCAAGGACTTATTTTCCAGTATTCCTCATGAAACAGGACTTGATTGGTTTGGTGATTTTTTTAATAATGAAACCAACTTGGGTAATAACCTTACAAATTTGGTTATAGGGTTTATGCAAACAGTTCTGGAAAACAACTTTATATTTTTCAATGGGGAAATATTCAAACAAAGGAAAGGGGTGGCCATGGGGGCCTCCTGTGCTACTTTATATGCAAATGTAGTACTCCACAGATGGGAAAACATTTACATTTTCAAACAATCTTGGGCACAATACATTATTCATTACAGGAGATATTTAGATGATATATGTATATTATGGCAAGGTACGATGAATGAGTTACAAGCATTTTTGAATTATATTAATGCCGCCACTTCCTTTCTCCACTTTACACATGTTGCAAGTAGAGAGGAGTTGAATTACCTGGACGTTACCATTTATAAGGACACAGAAACAGGTTTATTCCAATCAAAAATTTTCCGTAAACCAACCTTCTCGAACTCATTGCTGCACTTCGACAGTTCGCATCCTTTCCATCAAAAAAAAGGAATAGTAAAGGGGCAATTAATTAGGGCCTCAAGAATGTGCTGCAAACATAATGACTTTAATGAGGAGATCAATAATTTACACAGGATGTTTTTAAAGCGTGGATATCCCCAGGACTTGCTTACAACACTAACACACAAGGTTTGTAACAAAAGGGATTCTTTTTACAAACCACTATTGGGTGAAGGCTCTATTGTAACATCTTTGAATTTATCAACAGTAAGAAATGAGCAAGTGAATAGCAGTTTTGTATATACATTTTCAAACAATAACAGTGAAATAGAATACCTAATTTCAAAGTATTGGTCTGTTTTAAAAACTCATGAAGACTTCAAGGCTATCATATCTTGTGAACCAGCATTTGTTAGGAAAAGAGGTTTAAACCTCAAAGAAATTTTCGAGAGAAGGCCACATCTACAGTCAAATGGACAACAATCACGTAGAGGCACGTATAAATGTGGAGCTTGCAAGCAATGTTCTATGATCCTGCATGGTTCACACATTTATTTAAAAGCACGTAGATTTAACATCAAACCGCAAGGTCTGTTTACATGTGCCACGAGAGGTGTGGTATATTTAGGGGTATGTGTCACCTGTAACAGTTTTTATGTAGGAAAAACTGAGAGGGAGTTTAGAAAAAGGTTATATGAGCACTCATATGAAATTGAGAAAAAGAAGGAAAACAATGCCTTTTATAAACACTCCCTAAGATGCCTCGAATACAAGCTCAAATTTCTAGTTCTTGAACAGGTTCTCCCGGATGTACGAGGGGGGGACTGGGAAGCCACCTTAGAATACAGAGAATTGATCTGGCAACTCAGGTTAGATGCAGGTAAGACTCCTGGGTTAAACGACACCTTGAGCATAAGCTCTGTTTTAACACTAAGAAAAGCCAGACTCTGATTCTAAGTATTTAATTAAGACAAAGACACAAAATTTTAGATGCCTACCAGTTTTCAAAGTAAATATTTTAACAACACAATAAAAAGATGTTAACAATATTATAAAGTTCTTATAGGTTTTATTAAGTTTGTTTATGACATATTTTGATATATTACAATAAATTGGCAGCAGTTCCCAGGGCTGCATGTGAATGACAAAGTTTTATTTGAATGGATACAATAATGAAATCAAGCACTTTATTACAGGGTACGATTTTTAATGTTTGTTTGTTTTTAAGCATTCCATGTTTTTAATTAAAAACAAAAAAATGTAAAACAAAGTATTTCTTTTTGAGAATTAGGCTAATTGCTTAATTAATTAATTGAACAGCAACAGTATATAAGTACTTTGTTTGTAAGCTTTCATGGTCTCACTTGAAAAAGCTCGGAAGGGTCCGAGCGAAAGCGCTTGTGCAATAATCTCTTGTTTGTTTCGTTTGGAATAAAGAAAAATTAAACTGGTACATTGAACTATTGCCTCTGCTTCACCATTTGGATTTATTTCTTCTTGGACTTAGTTTGTTTTACGTTTCTGGTGTACCTGTCATCCCAACGTCTGTTAATGGACTATTGCAAACAAAACCTGTAACATCACCATTTGTTCCATTATACAACGGCTGCAATTTTGCATGGTGCCTTTAATTGTGTCTCTCACAAGGTATGTTGATGGTTCTGCAGTTGTAATTGACTGACTGGATGTTTGTGCTGTTATTACAGTCTGTATTTCTATAGTTTCTAGTGTGGGGGATGTTGGTGGGTGTACGTAGCATATACAGGTTTGTGGGGCTTGCATTTCTACATATTCCATATATATGTGTGTGGGCTCCGTCCCTAATTAAAGAGCTATCAGTTAGTAGACTTATGTTACGGGATTGTACATTGGGCCATTGTTAATTGGTTTCTATATAGTATGCAGGTGAGGTTGATACTTCCATACCTCCGGAATTGCAGCGATATGTAAAGGGATATGTCTACATGACAGCTATCCCGTGTATTTCTGTCCCAGATATTTGCAGTCATTGCGGTTGTGTTGGTAACGGAACCTCTTTGCCATGGGTTGCCACCTTTTCATATGGCCATTGCTGGATACACAGCGGTGTTACAGGCCAACACATAGCCACGTTCAGTACACAGGATAGCACATACTTTTATCCTCAATACATACCTATTGTGGGACTTTGGCTACTTATCATACTGCATGTAACATTCACGTTTCTTACATACAGGCATAACTATTTAATGCTACTATTACATTATATATGGGACATATTAATGTCCTACGATCGCAGACATTTGCCCTTTGTAATGTTTTATGTCAGGACACACCTGCCCAGGGAGGGGCTGTCCCTCCTAATGTGAGACAGGTGGTAACTGTATGCCTAAGGCTAGCTATACCCACACCTACCGTAATGATCTACCTCCGAGTTGGCACTAACAGACACATGATGCGGACACACACACGCACACATTACAGCCACACGGGGATGCACATGGCACCCTCCACACACACATACACAGACTACGGCACTCACAAACACAGTTGAACACAGTACCTACGTGGACCGCAACACCGGCAGCGGTGACTAATTATCCATTCATATCATCATACTATTACTCGCGGTTGTACTGTTCCGGTACTGTGTTCTTTCGGTCTTTCAGCCTCATGGTTACGCATGTCGGTATGATACACATTCCATAGTTGGTGGTATCCTAATTATTTGTACCACCAAGGTGTTATGAATGTCGTTGACCTATCTATATATATTTGCAGATATCGCTGAATCCATATATATCAACAATATCACTCTATCGCCCTTTCTATCTGTATTATATATATGTATATATGTGTACATTATATATATATACATATATATATATATATATATATATATATATATATATATATATATGATGGGGAAAGTGACAGGCAAGCTACACCTTTAATTGTGTACTTGTTGGTGTATACTGTTTCCTGGACTCTGCACATTTGTGTCTGTACCTGTCACATTACACACCTGCCGTAGGTTACGGTTGCCAGCTGTCCCACTCTGCGAGGGACAGTCCCTCTTTGGGCAGTTGTGTCCTGCAAAATATTTGTAAACATGGCAAATGTCCTGTGATTTTAGAACATACTTATTTCCTATAGTTGATGTAATAATCGCATAAAACAGTTATTCTGTATCGGAACCAACAAACAGAATAAGTAAGTCAACATTACAAGAATGAGTTTTTATCTAGGCAAAACAGTGCAGTTCTGCTTTTCATACTGGCCGGGTGTATGTGTCAGCCTGCAGACATCTGACGTATGTCCCACATTAGTCATTTGAAGAGGTGGCAACCCTACCATAGGTTCATCTTGCCTAGCAATAGTGTTAGGTGATTCGATACATGATTGCATGTTCTACACCTGGCAATGGTCGTTTTACCCTTCAGAGCAGGCACTATTAGTACAGGGGTGAATAATGCTGGTTTCACCTGTTCTGGACATCATTGACCGTGATCTGTGCAATATTCGGAGTAGCTTATCCCTGTTTCGCGCATACCCATATAGTCATATTTAAACGTCGCTTACCAGCAGTGGGCAATGCATATTCCCGGTAATGTGTGCTAAACATGATCTGCTGACCTGCATCTGGAATGCATTACTCGTGCCTTCAGGATTACGTTACATCCCTTGCAAGATGTGGGACTGGGAACATGCACATATGGCCATGTGGGATTTGTACATGTGTTATGTCGTTTTGTACGTGGAGTATACTACGGCTGTTACTCCATACTGCACTCACATGGGTAACTCAGTTAGTTTACATATTGTTGAGTCCAGTTAATGGTATGTCCATGTGATGTTTACTGGATGTACTCTGGCATTGGGTATGTATATCTCAGTGAGCCACACACGATACTGTGCTACACCTTCAAACGACCGTGGGTGGAGCATGCTGGGGTGACGAGCACCTGTCATGGGTACACCCCATGCCTTGACACAACATCCATGATTATATTATGTGGAGCCCCTCATTAACACAGCAGGGACTCTGTGCTAGTGTATGCAGAACAGTGCTTACACACATGTGCTCCCACGATTGCCTCTGCTCCTCTACGTGACAGTTGGTTACTCTATGTTGTGGCGACAGCGGACACTGTTTGCCCCATTTGGTGTATGGCCTCTGACAATCGGCCGTGTACCTACCGATGTACCTGGGAACCTATACACACAGCGCCATCATATGCTGCTAGGCACATGTACTGTTCAGGTGTTGACATTCCTTGTTCCAATAGCTGTTGTGTGTACAATGTTTGAGGACTGCCTATTTAGGATTCACACAGTGGGCCACCTATACATTACAATTTACAGGTGGTCGTGCTTGTGTGCCATCCATTTTACTGTGTGTGCAGGTGGAGAGGTGTGTCAGTCTGTTTCCGCAGGATCATATTATGTAGCATGGCACATACTATGATGATGTGGGCACATGTGCCTGGAGAATACTGCAAGGCTCCACCAGATGTGTCCAAGCACCGGAACCGTGATTTCAGCATCCCAAACACATGCTCTATGATGATTCTGGTTTGTGCGTGTGCCTCATTATGGCGTTCTTGCATGGGTGTGTGTGCATTTCTGATGGGAGTCATCATCCATGGCTCCAGTGCATAGCCAGCATCCCCCACAAGGTGGCCATGTGGGATGTTCCCCCTGACAAATACCTGATACAGCTGGGAGGCATGCCAGATATGAGAGTCATGGTAGCTTCCAGGGCTGCCAGCACACACATCCATGATAATGCCCTGGGCATTGCACACGACCTAGCAGTTGATGGAGTGGAATCCCTTGTGGTTTATGCAGCGCCTACCATGCTCACCGGGTGGTGACTTGATTTGTATGTGCGTGCAGTCTATCGCACCCAGTACCTCCGGGTAGTGTGCCACATGGTGGAAGTGACGCATATTGCTGGCCAACACCTCCTGAGTTCGGGGGAAGTATATATGCTCATTGGCGTGTGGTAACATGGCATCCAGGAACTGGTGTAGTACCCTGGATGCTGATGCCTGTGAGATCCCCATTATATCTCCAGTTGGCCTTTGAAAGGTACCTGTGGCTAGTATTCGCATGCTTACACATACCTTCATGTCCACTGGGATGGGTTCCCCTCTGTTATTTCTGGTTCTCAGGCGGCGGCACAGCTCCACTATTTGCTGTAAGATGTCCCTGTCCACCCTGTAATGCTCTACTATCTCCAGATCATGTAGCCCCTGGTAGGTTACCCTTGGTCTGAACACTCTTCTCCTCCTCCGGGGCCTGCGGTGATTGCCGGCATCATCCTCCACAACACCGTCAGTCTCTAACACATGCTGATGAATCACAGCTATGGCAGCTCCCAACATGTACATTTTAAAAGTTCCCCATGTGTTTACACCTATGGTGCAGTGTTTGGGAATATACAGGTGTGTGTAGGGTGCTTTCACACTTTATACTATTGTGCTGTGAACACCGATGATGTCATAGGGTGTGTATGTACGATCGTAGCTACAGGGTATCTTATGTGTTTTACTACCGAAACTACTATTGTGGTGCCTTTGGTGTTGAATTACATTTGGCTGCCGTGGATTACCTCTTGACCTTCCCTTTACATTTCTGCACGTTCCACCTACCATTTTCTGGCATGCATCCAGCGGCCTGCTTTCATTTGTACTTTCCTAGACCTGGCGTATCTTGCGTAATGTGTGCTATTGCCGGTCTACTGTCGGTTTGCTTTGCTCTGCTATGACAGATCTCCTATCTTTGCAATCCAATGCCTCCCCCCCTTTCTTTGCATTCCGATGCCTCCCCTATCCTGTTTTGCAGGTTTCTGCGAGCAGACTTGACAGCTGCCGTCGATTGGCCGCTGTGAGTTGATTGGTGTTGATTGCTCATTAGTACGCCAATTACCCTACTTCGGCAGTTCCTTCTTTTCTTCCCCTGATCTTCCTGTTTGTGCTATTGTTCACACCGCGTGCATCCGCTTACTGGGTTTCAGGCACGTTTTCATCCCCATACACATGCACTTTTGGGCACCATGTGTGCTCTCAACTAAACGATTCTATACCCTCCTCCCCACCCCTGTCCTGCAGCTTTGCTTAGCAATGGCCAGGCCAGTTTGCATTGCTCCAATGTGCTTGCTGCTACGGTGGCACACCCCTCTGCTGATGTCATTTATCTCCTCTGAGCCACTCCTGGGTATTATAGCGCTGCACCGTATGGTTCAACCTTCATCCGGCGGGACATTTGCGATTCAGTATTATCTGCCTCATTTGCATGGCATTGACTACTAATTCATAGTTACCGTGCCACACACTGTCGCAGGCCCTTAGCAACCCTTGCACCTTGGTTGTGGTGTTCCATGCCTACCATTGTGTATTATGGTGTAAACCTGATTTGTATTACATTGCGATTTTATGACATTTTTATATATTTTCTTTATGTTCCAGTTTGCGCACACATGCCCTGCGGTTGTACTGTGCATTACTGTGGACGACATTAAATATTGTTTTTTAGGTGTTGTGCATCTTTTCTTATGCCATTGGCTGTGTATTTAGCCATTTAGCCATTGGCATATGTTAACTTTGTAATACATGAGTCTGGTCCGCTTCCATAGCTCCGATGTTCTGTTTGGGAAAATGTAAACTGTGTTTTTTGGTTTACATTTCCGTGGGCTTACGCTACACCTGCACCACTTCATGAATCACTATCTGCCTTCATTTGCATGGTGCGACACTGCACATGGGGTGATTAGCATACCTATGCCAAGGGCTGCGCAGTTCTGGCATAGGCCGGTAGTGCACGTGGTATTGGATCATACCTGAATCGCTCGACGGCCATATTTGGCATTATTCCACCTATGCTACGCCTGCGCCTGGTGCAAGCTTCATGAATCCTGGGGCTCCTTTTTTTTCAGTCATTCATTTGCATGTTTATCTTAAATTTTTGGGTATTTAAAAATATCTATGCAGAAACCACTACATTTTCTGCAAGAATCTCTTCTATCATAATTTTTTTGTTAAGCCTAATTTTTCCTGAGCAATAAGCTACTTTTCACATTTTCTGTATGCTATTTAACATTGTCAGTAAATGGCTCTGAAGGCACCCGCTGATTGCTTTCCCTGAATGTGGAAAACTCTAAAAGTTGCTCAGTATGCATCCAAATCAGTGACAGTTATTTTGTTTTATGAGTTTTGTCACACAAGCATTTTAATGGAATTTTGTGATATGCAACTGTTAGGCTGCTAAGTAAAAGACTGCAAATTTGCATATACTCTGTTTAGTAACCACAACCCATTATACCATTCTGTAATGAAAGACTTCTTTTAAATTTGTTACAAGAAATTTTGTACACTTTAAAAACATTAGATTCAAGTACAAGAAATTGCATAACTTTTTATGTATATATTAAGTGATTTTATAATGGAGTAGGGGGGCACAGTTGCACAGTAGGGGTTTTGATTACTTGATTAAGAAGAACACTTATCAAAGCATTCAGTCCTGACATTTCTTTTATGCCAAAGCACCTGATAGCATTAATCTTTTTTGGGTGAGGTTTGCTCTGCATGCATGATTAGTTTTTCTGTCAAGTCCTCACAGAGGCAACATTTCACAAATAGATCTGAACTCAAACCAGGTGCTTATAAACATCTGTGAATGCACAGTAAATGAGACTCTAGTTTTTTTTTTTACCTTAAAAATATTTCTGTTTTTTGGCAGCATCAAATGGTGTTAAGGACACCCAAGGCTGAAAGTAAACTGTAAAGAAAAGGTTGTCTTTAACCCTTCAAGTTGCACCTACTACTGTCCCTCTTTCATTGTTTTGGTTCTTTGAAAATAAATCAGCATCTTCTTTCAGTTGCTCCCATTAGGGGTCACCACAGCGGATCATCTGTTTCCATTTCTTCCTGTCCTCTGCATCATGCTCTGTCACACCAACCACCTGCATGTCATCTCTCACCACATCCATAAACCTTATCTTAGGTCTTTCTCTTTTCCTGTTACCTAATAGCTTCATCCTTAGCATCTTTTTCCCAATATACTCAGCATCCCTCCTCAGCACGTCCAAACCAACATAATCTTGCCTCTCTGGCTTTGTGTCCAAACCTTTCAACCTGGGCTGACCCTCTAATATACTTATTCCTAATCCTGTCTACCCTCGTCACACCCAGTGCAAATCTTAACATCTTTAACTCTGCCACATCCAGCTCAAATCCCTGCCTTTTTGTCAGTGCTACTGTCTCCGACCCATATAACATAGCTGGTATCACTATCCTCTTGTAGACCTTCCCTTTCACTCTTACTGGTACTCGTCTGCCACAAATCACTCCTGACACTCTTTTCCCTGCACTCCATCCTGCCTGTACTCTCTTCTTCACCTCTCTTCCACACTCACCATTACTCTGAACTATTGATCCCAAGTATTTAAACTCATCCACCTTCACCACCTCTACTCCTTGCATCCTCACCATTCCTCTATCCTCCCTCTCATTCATGCACATATATTCTGTCTTAGTCCTGCTGACCTTCATTCCTCTTCTCTCTAGAACATCTCTCCATCTCTCCAGGGTCTCCTCCACCTGTTCCCTACTCTCACTACAGATCATAATATCATCTGCAAACATCATAGTCCATGGGGAGTCCTGTCTGATCTCGTCTGTCAACCTATCCATCACCATTGCAAATAAGAAAGGGCTCAGAGCTGATCCTTGATGTAATCCCACCTCCACCTTAAATGCATTCATCACCCCACCGCAGACCTCACCGCTGTCGCACTATCCTTGTGCATATCCTGTACCATTCTTACATACTTCTCTGACACTCCCAACATCCTCATACAATACCACAACTCCTCTCTAGGCACCCTGTCATATGCTTTCTCTAAGTCTACCAAAACACAATACAACTCCTTCTGACCTTCTCTGTACTTCTCCATCAACACTCTCAGAGCAAACATTGCATCTGTAGTGCTCTTTCCAGCATTAAACCATACTGCTGATCACTAATCATCACGTCCCTTCTTAACATAGCTTCCACTACTCTTTCCCATAACTTCATGCTATGACTTATCAATTTAATCTCTCTGTAGTTACTGCAGTGCTGCACATCACCCTTATTATTAAGAAAATTGGTACCAAAGCACTTTTTCTCCATTCCTCAGTCCTCTCACTTTCCAAGATTTCATTAAATAATCTGGTTAGAAACTCCACTGCCATTTCACCTAAACACCTCTATGCTTCCACAGGTATGTCATCTGGACCAACAGCCTTTCCATTCTTCATCCTCTTCATAGCTATCCTTACTTCCTCCTTGCTAATCCATTTCACTTCATGATTCACTATCCCCACATCATCCAACCTTCTCTCCCTCTCATTCTCTTCATTCATCAACCCCTCAAAGTACTCTTTCCATCTACAGAACACACTCTCCTTGCTTGTGAGTATGTATCCTTTATCACCTTTACCTGCTGCACATCTTTCCTAGCTTGGTCCCTCTGTCTAGCCAATCGATACAGGTCCTTTTCTCCCTCCTTAGTGTCCAACATTTCATACAACTCTTCATATGCCTTATCCTTAGCCTTTGCCACCTCTCTCTTTGCCATGCACCTCATCTTCTTATACTACTGTCTACTTTCTTCATCTCTCTGACAATCCCACTTCTTCTTTGCCAACCTTTTTCTCTGTATACTCTCCTGTACTTCCTCATTCCACCACCATGTCTCCTTGTCATCCTTCCTCTGTCCAGATGTCATACCAAGCACCTTTCTAGCCATTTCCCTTACTAGCTCTGCTGTAGTTACCCAGCTATTTAGTAACTCTTCACTGCCACCCTGTGCATATCTTAACTCTTCCCTGAACTCCACCTCACAATTACCCTTTTTCAATTTCCACCATTTGATCCTTGGTGCTGCCCTTACACTCCTCCTCCTCTCCCATCCTGCAAACCACCATCCTATGCTGCCTAACTACACTTTCCCCAGTCACGACTTTACAGTCTCCAATCTCCTTCAAACTGGCCCTCCTACATAAGATATAATCCACCTGTGTGAATCTTCCTCCACTCTTTTATGTCACCCTATGCTCCTCCCTCTTGTTAAAATACATATTCACCACAGCCATGTCCATCCTTTTCACAAAATCCACTACCATCTGACATTCTGCATTCCTTTGCTTAACACCATACTTACCCATCACTTCCTCATCCCCTCTGTTCCCTTCAACAACATGCCCATTGAAATCAGCTCCATTCACCACTCTCTCACCCTTGGATACAGTCATCATCACTTCATCCAACTCACTCCAAAATTTTTCTTTCTCATCCATCACACACCCAACTTGTGGAGCATATGCACTAACAACATTCATCATTACACCATCAATTTCCAGCTTCATAAACATCACTCTATCTGACACTCTTTTCACCTCCAAAACACTTTTAGCATAATGTTCCTTCAGGATAACTCCTATGTCATTTCACCTCCAAGCCACACCATGATAAAACAGTTTGAACCCACCTCCGATACACCTAGTCTTACTCCCCTTCCATCTGATCTCTTGCACACACAATATACCAACCTTCCTTCTGTCCATCATATCGGCTAGCTCTCTCCCGATACCAGTCATACTGCCAACATTCAAAGTTCTGACCCTCACTACCACAGTCCTAGCCTTTCTCCTCTCTTCCTGCCTTTGGCTGTGTTTTCCCCCTCTTCTCCTCCTTTGGCCAACAGTAGCCCAATTTCCACCAGCACCCTGTTGGCTAACAATACTGGTGGCAATCGTTGTTAACCCAGGCCTCGACTGATCCGGTATGTAAATATTTTTTTGCTGTCCGCATGAATGATTTGGCAAAGTTTTACACCGGATGCCCTTCCTGACGCAACCCTCCCCATTTATCTGGGCTTGGGACCAGCACAAAGAAATGCACTGGCTTGTGCATCCCCAGTAGCTGGGTTGGTTCTTTGAAAATAAATACATAACTAAAATAAAGATTCAACAGTACAAAGTATTAAAATGGAAAACAACTTTGTTACTATTGGATGCATTTTTTTATTTTAGCCTATTACTTTTCTTCAGCTGTATTCCTACATGAGTCAGTCACTGATCAAACTGCCTTATTCTGGCTCATGAGGTTCAAAATTACTTTTATCCTCACATCAACCAAGACACCTCTTATACCCTGATCACTTCCTCACAGTAACTCACTTCATGGTATAGATTGTTCTCTAACCTATAATTATGGCTTGGTTATTTTTTCCTTCAGTCTGTGACCTACTCTGGTTAAAATTTGTCTGCTTTCTTTCCATCCATCATAGAAGCAGTAATGCCCTCCAGGTTCATAAACCAACTGCTTAGGGGTTTTTGGGAGGCCTGACAAATGCAATATTAAACCCTGCTTGTAAGGTAAGGTCCATTATTTCCCTGTTGTGCCCATCTTGGAGGGCATTATTGCAGTTAGTATATATCTTAAGTACATATTTTATCTGTAAAGTTCTGCTTACATTGTGTATGTATGTATATGTGTGTGTTTGTGTGTGTTTATATACAGTTATGTAAAATCTTATCATAATAGTAGAGGTCCTTCTCTTCACTGTCACAGTGTTTTCACCTTAAGAATCTCCTGCCAAGGATAGCCCAATGTCCATCCAGTATATCAAAGCCTTTAGATCTTGGCTACATCATGCATCATGTTTGTGTTCCCCATTTAGGACATAGGGCATAACAATGATATATGGATTGAGTTATCCAGAACTGAATTGCCCCAGTAGAGAAAAGTCTCCATAGGACAAAAGGCAATGCACAACCAAAAGGAGAAAATGCTGATGGAAAAGGGGGAACCTTTGGCCAGGAGGGTAACCATATCAAAACTCAATAGAAAAAAGGGGGATGGAAGGAGGGACTGAATACTGCAACAACTATAGTATGTCCTTCTATATCACTGTTGTGAACAGTCCTTGAAAAGGAATCAGAGGCTGAAAGGGCAGGCTTAGGTTGAGGGTAATTTGCTAAATCCACCACTTGAATTCCCACTTGAGACAAGGAGAAGGACTCTGAAATCCAGAGAGTGGCAATGCTGAAGCCAAACTGACTTGAGGTACCACTGAAGCTTCCACATATGCAGTCTGACAAGAGGGGCCATTGGAATAGAAGAAGCCATAAATCTCAGGGCTCAAAGAAACACACTGGCTGGAATAGCAGGCAGAGGAAGAAGAGACTAAAAAAAGCTGTCAAGGACAAAACCTTTAGAGATGGAAGAGAGGCCAACATTGGCAATGTCTGAATCCTGCAACCCATATAAACATGATCCTGAGAGGGGGTCAGGTCAGACTTTTGAAAGTTAATAGTGAACCCCAGACTTTGAAAGAAAGATATGATGAACTCTAGAGCTTGTAGCAGACAACAAGAAGAAGGTGCCTGAATCAACAGGTCATATAAATAAAGTATAATCTGAATGTCTTGGAGTCTACAAAAGGTAAACACAAGAGCTAGGAATTTTGTGAATACCACTGGGGCAGTAGAGAGGCCAAATGCCAAAGCAGAGGCCTAAAAATGAAAGGAAGAAACAGAGAAATGTAAAAACTTTCTGAAAAGAGGATGAACATGAATATTCAGGTAAAGCATCTTTCAGATCCAAGGCCACTATAAAAGCCTGGGGCAGCAACAGAGAAAACAGGGTTTGAAGAGAAAGCATCTGAAAGGAAGGGAATTTAAGAAAGGTGTTGAGCAAAGAGATCCAGAATAGGCCTCCAAGGGCACTCCTTTTGAGGAACCAGAAATATTTTGGAGTAGAATCCGAGGGACAGGTTGAATAGTTCCTGGGTTCACCAGGGACCCAAGAACCTCTGAGAAATGAGAAAGTTGCTGTCAAGGAAGTTGAGGAATCTGTAAAAAAGGAGGGAGAGACTTCAACACGATGAAGTAACCCTGATGGATGATAGAAAGAACTCAAGAATCTGAGGTGATAAGTTGCCAGTTTAGAAGACAGAAGGAGAGCTGAAAAGACAATGAGACCTGGTTGAGGGGTGGGTGGGGGGAAAATGTCAAATAGAGGCAGGTTTGTTAGAAAAAGGAAGCTTCTGGACTATAGGTTCCTGAGAAGATTTAGCAGGTGGAGCTTGAATACCTCCCTTCTTCCTGCTTTTAGTGGCATGACAAGGCTGCCTGCAAACAAAAGCAGACCTAGTAAGATAGTTCCTCTGGATAGGGCACACAAATATGTTTAAGGTCTTACAAAGCTTTAACTTTTTCTTAGAAACTTAAACACAGCAGCAGCAATCCCAAAGAGATTTTTATTATCCAAAGCCAGAAGCTTGGTGCTAATGTCCTTAAGTAATGACTGCAGATGAAGAAAAAATAACACTTTATGATAGACTCAAAGTTAGCAGCTCTGGAAGAGGCATCAGCAGCATTGTAGGAGTATTTGATAGAGTGGTGAGCCACCTGAGAGGCAAAACCCAAAATCGAGAGAGCAGAAAACTTTCCTTCAGAATCAAGGAGGTTAGAAATAACATGACAAGCCTAGGCTATCAGTGCCAGAGCTTTTCTGGTCATGTGGGTATTGTAAGTAATGGCCTTAAAGGCCACAGTGGCAGAAATATAGACCTTATTTTTAATCCTTTCCATGACCCTACTATCCTTATCTGAAGGCAGGAGCTTGGTAAAGGCAAAAGCTTAGAAGACATGTCAGAAGAAACTAACACCATAGCAGGATCAGCAGAAGGACACTTAAACAGGAAATGACAATCCTCAGGAATCTTTTATAATTATCAGGTTTCTTAGGAACAGGGGGCTGAATGTCAGAGTTTGAGGTCAGCTATAAAGGTGTCTAACAAAGCAGGCAACACAGGAGGTACTGCAGAAGGTTTAGGTGTGTCCACTTGAAGCAACTCGTAATACCTCTTCTGGATATCGGACATCTGAGAAGAATCCCACTTAAAGTATTCCATAGTTCTAGCTACTGTGTCCCCAAAGGACACTCAGGGCTAATTAATTCCTGTTAATCAGAGCCATAGGAAAAAAGGAGAAGGCATCTGAGAGGAATAAGAGAAAGACCCCTTATCAGACTCTGAATTCTCATCTGAGGAACTAATAGGTGGATTAGGCACAGACACCTCTTTGGGAAGCTTCAGGACCATTAAGATATTTAAGTAAACCTCTGCCATTCCCTTTGGGGGTCCTTATGATGTACAGAAGAATGTTTAGTCTTCTGTTTTTTTCTTGGTAGAGACATCAGCCCTAACAAACAGTGGAGGTTCTGACCCTTGAGATTCAGTAAGAGTACCTAGCACCTCTTCCCCAACCAGAATCTGGGAATCCCTGTAAGACCCTCTGACATAACCAACCACAGTTCCCCCTCAGCATCTGGAAGAAATGCCTGCAAAGCTTCAGAGGACATGTGAAAGGAAGGATCCATGCCAGCCTCCAATGGGGTCACATCAGAGGAATCCCATGTCAACACTAGACAGCCTACAGAGCCATCACCTGCTTCTATAAGATGTCTGATGGAGATGGATAGCCAATGAATCCGGACAAAATTTCCTGACTGCCATCTTCCTTAATGGCAGTACCTCAGGGTAGTCTAATTCCACCATGTTATCCTGGGCCAACTGTTTAAGCTGCTAATTCTCAAGGTAGATAGCCAGGGAAGACAATAGGCTTCCAAGAGTCTTGGGCACAAACTCCTTACAAATACTACAGGAAGTATGGTCGTGGGAAGCACCCAAACAAATGAGGCACTATTTGTGACTATCCTTATGGGGAATCTGCCTCACACATTGACATTTTTCCTTCTTGGATGACATGAGTTCAAGGTAACCAAAAGAAAATAAGAGCAACAGCCAACAGTAAGAAAGAAAAAAAAGATCACAATGGGGCACTTATCTGATATATCAGTATCAGTATATGAAAGGTAGATCAGATAGATGATCAATGATGGCATGTGGACTGGTGGCAAAGAATTGTGGGTAATTGTGTCAATACATCACCTTTATGCCCTACACCCGGAGTGGTGAGCATGTGTGTGCAGTATGGCGCATACAAGATCTAAAGGGTTTGGTGTACTGGGAAGACATTGGGCTATCCTTGATGGGAGGCCCCTAAGGTGAAGAATACTGCAACACTGATATAAGACGCACATTACATTACCTATATATATATATATATATATATATATATATATATATATATATATATATATATATATACATATATATATATATATACATATATACATATATATACATATATACATATATATATATATATATATATGTATATATATATATATATATATATATATATATATATATATATATATATATATATATAAATGTAAAGTGCATACATATTCTGTGGATACCATTCGTTATGTAGGTGATCTGTTTGTGGATCCAGTTAAGTCCATGTAACTGCATCTGCAGTCATTTTCCGTGGATTGATTGTCTAGGAATATAGACTTTGGAAACACAGAGCCAGGCAAAAATATAGAATAAGAACATATATGCTTCACTGACCTTCAGACTTCTTTTGCCCCCCCCATCCCCAGAAAAAAAAACTGATTGATTATACTTTCTATTGCAGATATGAGGCATGGACAATGCTTTATGTACAAAGGTTAATGTAATGATTAAAATTAAAAAGCATTTTGAGAGAGAAAAAAGTGTTAGTAAGATATCAGTTGGATGGATTTCCTGGCAGATGTCAGTCTGGTAGATGGTGGGGAGGGGGAGAGAATGAGGTGAGTACTAACTGGTAGCAGTAGGCAATACTCTGTGAAAGGAAATTGTGATGAATGAATGGCACTGCATGAAACAGAAGCATTTTCGATACATGGTTTAAAATAGCATACTGTTCTCATGAGGTGGAGTGCTGATATTTAAGCAGGCATTCTTTTTACTGAAAGCCACAGTGAGTAAGGGGATAAGATGTACCCCCAGATTCATGAAGCTTGCGCCAGGCGTAGCGTAGGCGGCATAATGCCAAATATGTCTGCCGAGCGATTCAGGTACGAACCAATCCCACGTGCACTACCGGCGTACGCCAGAGCTACGCAGCCCTCGGCATAGGTATGCAAATCACCCCATGCACAGTGTCGCACCATGCTAATGAAGGCATACAGTGATTCACGAAGTGGTGCAGGCGTAGTGCAAGCCCATGGAAATGTAAACCAAAAAACACGGTTTACATTTTCCCAAACAGAACATCGGAGTTATGGAAGCGGACCACATGCATGTATTACAAAGTTAACATATGCCAATGGACAAATACACAGCCAATGGCACAAGAAAAGATGCACAGCACCTAAAAAACAACATTTAATGTCATGTCCACAGTAACGCACAGTACAACCACAGGGCATGTGTGTGCAAACAGGAATACAAAGGAAATATATAAAAATGGCAGAAAATCGCAATGAAAGACAAATTAGGATTGCACCATAATATGCAATGGTAGGCATGGCACACCACAAGCAAGGCGCAAGGGTTGCCAGGAGCCTGCGACAGTGTCCGGCACTGTAACTATGAATTAGTAGTCAATGCCATGCAAATGAGGCAGGTAATACTGAATCGCAAATGTCCCACCGGATTAAGGATGTACGTGACGGCACAGCGCTATAACACTGAGGAGTGTATCAAAGGTGATACATGACATCAGCAGAGGGGTGTGCCACCATATCAGTAAGCACATTGGAGCGATGCAGATCTTGCCTGGCCATTGCTAAGCAAATCTGAAGGACAGGGGTGGGGAGGAGGGTATAGAACCATTCAGCTGAGAGCACACATAGTGCCCGAAAGCGCATGTGTATGGGGATGAACTTGTGCCCGAAACCCAGTAAGTGGATGCATGCACCACAAACAATAGCACAAACAGGAAGGTCAGGGGAAGAAAAGAAGGAAATGCCAAAGCAGGGTAATTGGCGTACTAATGAGCAATTAACACCAATCAACACACGATGGCCAATCGACGGCAGTAGACAAGCCTGCATGCAGAAACCTGCAAAACAGGATCGGGGAAGCATAGGATTGCAAAGAAAGGTGTGGAGGACCTGGAATGCAAAGATAGGAGAACTGTCATAGCAGAGCAAAGCAAACCCACAGTAGATCAGCAATAGCACACATTACGCAAGATAAGCCAGGTCTAGGAAAGTACAATGAAAGCAGGCAGCTGGATGCATGCCAGCAAATGGTAGGTGTAACGTGCACAAATGTAAATGGAAGGGTAGGAGGTAATTCACGGCATCCAGATGTAATGCAACATGAAAGGCAGCACAATAGCGGTTTCGTAAATAAAACACAGAAGATACCCTGTAGCCACGATTGTACATACACACCCTATGACATCATCAGTGTTCACAGCAAAACAGTATAAAGTGTGAAAGCACCCAAAATACACCTGTGTATTCCCAAACACCACACCATAGGTGTAAACAGATGGGGAACTTTTAAAATGTACATGTTGGGAGCTGCCATAGCTGTGATTCATCAGCATGTGTTACAGACCGACGGTGTTGTGGAGGATGATGCCAACAACCACCGTAGGCCTCGGAGGAGGAGAAGAGTGTTCAGACCAAGGGTAACCTACCAGGGGCTACATGATCTGGAGATAGTAGAGCATTACAGGGTGGACAGGGACATCTTACAGCAAATAGTAGAGCTGTGCCAGCCACGCCAGAGAACCAGAAACGACAGAGGGGAACCCATCCCAGTGGACACGAAGGTATGTGTAAGCATGCGAATACTAGCCACAGGTACCTTTCAAAGGCCAACTGGAGATATAATGGGGATCTCACAGGCATCGGCATCCAGGGTACTACACCAGTTCCTGGATGCCATGTTACCACATGCCAATGAGCATATACACTTTCCCCGAACTCAGGAGGAGTTGGCCAGCAATATGCATCACTTCCACTGTGTGGCAAACTACCCAGAGGTACTGGGTGCGATAGACTGCACGCACATACAAATTAAGTCATCACCCGGTGAGTATGGTAGGTGCTACATAAACCACAAGGGATTCCACTCCATCAACTGCCAGGTCATGTGCAATGTCCAGGGCATTATCATGGATGTGTGTGCTGGCAGCCCTGGAAGCTACCATGACTCCCATATCTGGCATGCCTCACAGCTGTATCAGGTATTTGTCAGGGGGGACATCCCACAAGGTCACCTTGTGGGGGATGCTGGCTATGCACTGAAGCCGTGGATGATGACCCCCATCAGAAATGCACACACACCAATGCAAGAACGCCATAATGAGGCACACGCACAAACCAGAATCATCAGAGAGTGTGTGTTCGGGATGCTGAAATCACGGTTCCTGTGCTTGGACACATCTGGTGGAGCCTTGCAATACTCTCCAGGCACGTGTGCCCACATCTTCATAGTATGTGCCATGCTACATAATATGATCCTACAGAAACAGCTGCAGCAGGGTCATAATGGGGGAGGGCCTCACAGCCCACCGCAAGTGCCAAGGCCAACACAGGCACAGAGGGATCCAGACCACAGAAACACTGTGCCAGCCCCAGTAGGCAGATGGAGGCGTACCCAATATGCCTACACCTTGGCAAAGAGGGAACGTATAGCACATACCTTGACAGTGTAAGCTCTCATGGACTGACACCCCTCCCCACCTGCACACAGTAACATGGATGGCACACAAACATGACTACCTGTAAATTGTGATGTATAGGTGGCCCACTGTGGAATCCTACATAGGCAGCCCTCAAACATTGTACACACAACAGCCATGGGAACATGGAACTGTCAACACCTGAACAGTAGATGCGCCCATCAGCATCTGTTGGTGCTGTGTGTATAGGTCCCCAGGTACATCGGAAGGTACATGCCCAATTGTCAGAGGCAAAACACCAAACGGGGCAAACAGTGACACCCGTTGCCACAACATTGAGTAAACAACTGTCGCGTACTGGAGCAGAGGCAATTGCGGGAGCACATGTGCGTAAGCACTGTCCTACACACAGTCATCACGGATTACCCGCCGCATTACTGAGGGGCTCCACAAAATGTAATCATGGATGTAGTGTCAAGGCAGGGGATGTACCCATGACAGGCATTAGTCACCCCGGCATGCTGCATCCATGGTCGTATGAAGGTGTAGCAAATTATCGGGTGTACCTAATTGTGATATACATACCCAGTGCTGGAGTACAGCCAGTAAACATCACATGGACATACCATTAACTGGACTCATCAAGTTCTAAACTAACGGAGTCTTCCATGTGAGTGTAGTGTGGAGTAACTGCTGTAGTGTACTGCACATACAAATTGACATAGTTCGTGTACAACCCCCAGATGTCCAAGTGGTACATGCAGTGACTGTCGTGCATGTTCCAGGTCCCATGTCCCACAAGGGATGTCACATAATCCCGACGGCATGGGTAATGCATTCCGGATGCAGGTCATCAGAATATGTGTAGCACACGTTAGCGGGAATAAGCGTTGCCCACAGCTGGTAAGCGATGTTTAAATACAACTATACGGATATGCGTGAAACAAAGGTAGGTGTCACAGACCACTGCACAGATCACAGTCAATGATGTACAGGACAGGTGACACCAGCATTAGTCACCCCTGAACAAATAGCGCCTGCTGTGAAGGGTAAAACGATCACTACCAGGAGTGGAACAGGCAGTCATGTACACAATCACCCAACACTATTGCTAGGCAAGATGTATGTATGGTAGGGTTGCCACAGTTCAAATGACCAATGTGGGACATACGCCAGATGTCAGCAGGACGACACACACCCGGCCAGGACGAAAACCAGAATGACAGTGTTTTGCATAGATAAAAAGCTTATAGTCTAGTAATGGTCACAGGTACATGTTCCATGTCCTGTAACATGTAGGTGGGTCAGATACAGAATAAGTGTGTCATGCAACTATGACATCAACTATAGGGAATATGTTTGTCCCAAAGTCGCAGGACATTTGCTATGTTCACAAATATTTCGCAGGACACAACTGCACAAAGTGGGATTGTCCCTCGCAAAGTGGGATGGGAGGTAATATTAACCTATGGCAGGTGTGTAATGTGGCAGGTACAGAAACAAATGTGCGGAGTCCAGGAAACACAGTATACACTGAAAAACACACAATGAAAGGCGTAGCGTGCCTGTCACCACCCATGTCTGAGATATGTATATATCTACACATATATAATACAGATAGAAAGGGCGATAGTGTGATATATGTCAATACACAAGGGGTCACTGGCATCTGCAAATATATAGATAGGTCGATGACACTCTAAACACCTTTGAGGTACAAATAAACAGGATACCGCCAACTATGGAACGTGTCACACACCAACACGTGTAACCAGGAGGATGAAAGACAGAAAGAACACAGTACTGGAACTGTAGAGCCGCAAGCAATAGGACGATAGTAAGGACATGTAGTCACCACTGTCGGCGGTGCGGTCCACATAGGTACCGTGTACAACTGTGGTTGTGAGTGATGTAGCCTGTGTATGTGTGTGTTGAGGGTGCCATGTGTGTTCCCGTGTGTCTAAAGTGTGTGTGTCCGCATAGTGTGTCTGTAGGTGGCAACTCGGAGGTAGATGATTACGGTAGGTGTGGGTATAGCTATCCGTAGGCATGCGGTAAACACCTGTCCCACATTGGAGGGACAGCCCCCCCCTGGGCAGGAGTGTCCTGACATGAAACATTAAAAAGGGCAACTGTCCGTGAGTGTAGGACATTAGTATGTCCCACATAATATGCAATAATTGCAGGAAATACTCATGCCTGTATGTAAGAAACGGAAATGTTACATGCAAACCGATAAGTAGTGAAGGACCAAGAACAATAGGTATGTAATGAGGATAAAAGTATGTGCTATCCTGTTTACTGACCATGGCCATATGTCAGCCTGTAAACACCACTGTGTGACCCGCAAGTGTCCAACTATGGCCATATGAAAAGGTGGCAAGCCATGTAACAGAGGGTCTGACACCAACACCACTGCAATGACTGCAAATATCTGGGACAGACACACACAGGATAGCGTTCATTTACAAATATCCCTGTACATATCGCCATACATCCAGAGGTATGGAAGTATCAACTCCACCTGCATACCATATAGAAACCAATTAACAATGGCCCAAAGTAAATTTCCGTAACAGAAGTCTATTAAGTGATAGCACTGTAATTAGGGAAGGGGCCCACATACCATATATATGGACTACGTAGAAATGCAAGCCCCACAAAACCATATATGCTACGTACACCTGCCTACATCCCCCACACTGTAAACAATAGCAATATAGACCGTAACCACAGCCCAAATATCTAGTTAGTCAATTACATCTGCTGACCCATTGACATACCTTGTGAGAGACATTTAAAGGCGCCATGCAAAATTGTATCCGTCGTATAACGGAACAAACAGTGATGTTACAAGTGTTTGCAATAGTCCTCCTTTATCAGATGGGTGGGATGACAGGTACAGTCACAGGTAGAACCACATACTCAAGCCATCACACACAATCCACGGAGGACATGACCCCAAAATAGACTTGGCTCTACACAAAGCAGTTGCAATTACACACAACAAAAGACAATACAGGCCATCTCCCCGAAGGCAGGGCAAATGGCCAATGCCCAGGTGGAGAATTCAATTATACCCCACTGCTGTCATGTAATTAGTGAATGGAGTAGCTGCACAGCTGAAGTGCACGTAATTAGTCACACCAGACCACGAGTTGGCGGCAGTAAACCACATGTTGCAGGTATAGACATATATAAGGATGACTTGCCAGATATGCAAACTGTATGCTCATACCGTATAACAGTTGAAAGAGTGATACAGAAGAGTGAGATAGAGACAAAACACCAGAATGATATCAAGGTATGTATAACACTAACTGTATGTATAGTATGTTCTGTATTACGTAATGTCAGTGTATGCATAGCCTGGTTTGCAGTAATTAACAGTGTCTGCCATGCATAAAGTGGGGAATGGTATTTATGTAGTGATGTCTCGCTGATCATACTAATGCTTGTAGAAGATGTGCGTCCTGCAGTGGGCCACATGGTAAACAGCACAGACACCACAAGGGATGCAACATGATGGCATTAAACAGAACAATGTCATACGACCCGCCATCAGTGGCAGAGTATGTCCAATAAGTATGTGCCATAGCAGGGGATAGTATATGTAGCTATACTGTAACAGTACGCATGTGTATGGGCATATAACGTCAATGACATGTCTTAGGTGGACCCTCTGTGCAAGTAATGGTTGAATTATGGGATACCATGTAAAACATGTGTAATGTATAGTACAGTAGATTGATATGTCAGATATGTTACACAGGAGAACAGGCATATGATGCATAACAAAGGTATCATATAGTGATGTGAGTAGTATGTAATTAAGATATGTATAAACAGATATGATGAAATAACTATGTACTCCACTTTGTGCATTTGGGAAGGATGCAAACATTACTCTCATGCTAGAATAGCAGAAGAGATGTGACAGACAAACATGAACATGATTGGCGTGTACAATAACAGTATACATATGACCCGTAGTCACGGGACATTGTAATAGCATGACAGCCAATCTAACTGGAAGGGCTATACCAGTAACCATGCACAAAGGACATGTAATAGCTGCACAGGTTCATAGTGGGGTACCATGCAGTCTGGCAAGTCAATGTGTAACAACAACTACAGTGTGCACACCAGTGGCACCTCTCCAGGGTAGTGTCCTGTGAACAGAAGAGCCATGTGTAACCTGCATCACTGCACAGTACAGCCACTGCAGTGATCCCTAGTGTACATGTGTCCACCATCCAGCAAGTGAGGTATCACATGAACACTGCTACTGACTGTCCATGCATGATGTACATAGGAATCATGTCCCAAAGCATGGTGAGTGTCCGGTCTGGGAGTGCAACCCCCAAGCACATGCCACACACAGTCGCGTGTGTGCACATATCCATGAGCATCATGGTCATAGTGGCTATTGTGTATGTCATGTATGCAGAGTATATCCATAAACATATTTGCAGACATGGGCCCTGTCTTTGCAGCAGACATCACCTGTGAGTATGTAGTCTGCAAATGTGTACAGACGTGGTGTCTGTACATAAGCCGCATACATTAACAGTTGTAGCTCAATAAACATCATGGCATTTTAATGTTGGGTTATGTACAGCTGTTGTGTAAGGTACACCCTACGTGGGGTGTTGTACCCATGGATGTGTACATACGTCCGGTGTTCAGAGGTACAATAGGTGCCTATGTACCAGCTACACACCCAGTACAGACATGTGTGAACACATAGAAGGATATCCACGCCACAGTGGCAATGTGGTAATCACAGGAGTGTGTGCGACATACATGTGTCTTACAAACATGTACAATGCAACATGTATGTAGGGGACTAACACCTATGTGATAACCAGTGGGAGGATGGTGTACTGCAAAGGTGATTTTCACACCAAGTGTCATGCAGGTAGAGGCCATGATGTTCATATCGGTATCTGTCACAGTGACACCCATATGGATGGGGTCTGTATCAGCTGGTGGAGCAACAATGGTGCTGGGTATGCAGTGGTCTGTAAAGCTAGGCAGGGAAGTCCCCTCAATAGTAGCCTGTACCTCAGGGAAGCATATACCGAACATGAGGGCCCCATGACTGAGGACTGTGGTAAGCCAAGTGTAACTGGATTGCAGTATGTGATATGGTATGCCACCCTCAGTGTGTGTGTCCCATCCATTAGCCACATTGCATAACATCCGGAGACATATGTTGTGATGTGCAGGTGGATGTGTATGTAGTCAATACCAGAATGGAGAACGGTGCTAAATGGCAATGAGAGGACAATGCAGGCTGTGTGGACACCCGTGTCATCATCAACTACTCTGGCAACTGTAGGAAAGGTGTTCAACAGGTGTAGGAGGCATGCTGTGGCCCGAACAAGACCAACCCAGCTGGCATCAAAGGACTGGAGCACAACAAAGACTCGAATGATGTCCATGATAATGTGCCCTATAGCCATGCATAACAGTCCAATGAGGTGTGTAGGGCAATAGTCCCAGTCATGCAGTGTGGCGCCACCTGTGAGGAGTGTTACTGTCGCTGTGTGTCAATTAGGGGCCACAATGTCTGGTACAAGGCTATTACTGAATATGGTGTCTCAGTGGGGAGACATGCTGTTCAGAGTTCTGTGGACATCACAGCCTGGGATATTGCAGGGTGACAAGGGGCCTGTGTCCTAGGACATATAGAGTGCAGGTCAGTACTGTGTAGGTGTGACTGCAGGTACACCACAATGTACCTGCAAGGAATGTGGCCCTGCAGGGAGTGAGAGGGTGTAATGTTAGCAATGAAGCCATCAGACAGCATGTTGCCAACATCACCTGTTACTGTCATGTTCCAGAGTGACAGTTGTATGTGTGAGCAGATGTGGGTATTGCATACGACTACCGATATACCACCATAATGCCTTGTGGTACATCTCGGAATGTGTCACAGTAATGTGTACGTAGCTAGTTATGGTGTATGTGATTTGGGATCCTGTGGCCCTACTGAGGCTGACCAGTGAGTCACCCCGCCCATGGGAATGTACACCACTGTGTAACAGCCCCCACCTGTTGTTGTAAAGTATGTCCGTGGGACTGCACCCCCAGAGTGCCGTCTGTATTCTGGTGTGTACCAGCATGGCTCTGTGTGGAATAGCATGAACCACATTGTCGTGTACATGCTATTGAAGTGCACTGGGGTATGTCTCAGTGTTTGCATGTGCATTGTCCACCTGCACGTGTGTCACGACAACAACTACCGCTGTCATATGACATCTGTAGTTGGTGTTGTAGTACTCATCTACTGTGTATGCCGTGAAGTGTGTGGTGCTGGTATGTGGCTAACAAGGGTGGGTAGCAGATGTTCAGATTCCACCAATGAGGGGATAACCACAGGTGTGGAACAGCAGTCACATGTTGGTAGTGTCCATGTGAAGGATACTGTTGGTCTTGGAGGTGGTGTATGGGTCGAACCAGCTGAGCGGAGGTTATGACTCATGCACAGTGTACGCCTAATGTGTCAGTACATGTGCGGCTATCACAGTTAAGTGTGGGTTACTGTCAGTCTCACATTAGTAGCAGCAGTAGTTCCGGACACAGCTATATGCACGTGGAGCACCTGTGATGCATTGTGCGAAGTAACCAGCCGGGATGTGTGTACAACATAGTGGAATATGGGGACACCTCAGCTGTGGGTGTGCCAGTCCAGGTACATGCCTGAGAGGTACTGTCTGTCTATACCCAGTCATTGCAGGTGTGCTCCGCAGAGCCAAGAGGCAGGTCCCAGTCACTGCAGAGATATTGCAGTGGTGCAGTATCAGGTGTGCCTTGCCTGCGTCACAGAGGATGATGTCAAGGATTGTGTGACATGACCACATGCTTCGCTAGCCAGTTCCCATTCTGGTGGTGACTGTTAGTGGGCACTGTGCACGACAGGCAGTATAAAAGCAGCAAGAGTCCAACATGTGATCCGTACTCCCAGGGCTGACAGGTGCAGGTCAACTGTGCCACAGCATCATGTTGTTTGGCCTGGTCTGTCAAAGTGGACGTATACTAGATGCCTGTGGAATGATAGCAGAAGCATGGACAACTGTTGGGAGTGACACAGTCATTCGTAGTACAGTGGTAACAGGTCCGGATGACTGCAAAATGCTTCCCAGGGTGTGGACCACACCATCAGGGCGACAACACTGGTGGGCTATTGCATGTCCCTGCACATGTAGTCTGTGCCCTGAATGACAACTTCAGTCACACAAACATGGAAGGGGAGTCACATCGTACCTGCTGACTTGTGGCATGTGTGCATAGGTTATGTTGCAGAACCAGTTACTGAACAGCAGGATGTAAGTGACTATCGCCTTGTGTAGCCTGCTGAGTGGAACAGCAGTGTGACTGCCGACAGTCACCTAAGACAGGTGTGTTGTGTATGTTATGGCACCCTATTGGCTGTATGTGATGGGCACACGTGTCTGTGGGCTATAGGTTGGTGTGGTTGTGTTTGGCGATGTGGGCAGTCATCGGTGCCCACACAGAGTATGGAGGGGTACTGTACAGGGTGTCTCCGTACGTGTGGCCTGTGGTAGGGATCATGTGGGACCATGTGATGTGTGGGGTGCATTGCCAATGTTGCACAACCCCACATGACTGTCAGGTGCAGTCAGGGTTGGTGACAGTATAACCACCAGCAGGGCTACATATGTGCATCCCCCACAGGCTGTACTGTTGTATGTTGGGAGGTGTGCATTGACCGTGGATATGAGAATAGCTCTATTGCCACATGTACAACATAGTCATCATAGTGACAGGCAATAGCACTGGTACGTGCCAGTTGGACATGCCTGTATATAAGTGGTACATGGCAGGTGGACAGGCCATAGAAACCACCATGTCTCACGAGGTATGTGAGTGATGTGTGTACGACAGCTGTTGTACAGTTATCAAGCTGGAAATGTATAGACAGACAGTGTACCTGTGAGGACTGGTGTGAAATGGGTGCTAAACTAAGCAGTAGCTCATAACGTGCCAAGAAGCTCTGAACAAGTACTGAGCATGCCCATACATTACAGATAGGGTGTTGTATACTATCAACCCACAAGTGTTGACAACAGTCATGATTGGTGGCACCACATCAGAACACTGCCGGATATGGTCTGCAGGTCCATGAACCATTATCAATGTAGATGTTAGCAGTACAGATGTACAAGACAGTATGGATGTTTGGCTACATATGCCTGTGTATGTCACAGGAGTGTTCTACTAGTGGTCTGTTGACAGACTCACAACTACCAAAGGTGCTACAGTGACATGTGCATATCACACGGTGTCAGCTACAGTAAACTAGGGTTAATGTGTTGTACCCCACCCGCATTGTAGCCCATACCACACAGACAAATGTCAGCCATCTGTGTATGTGATGATGTGAATGGCCATGACATATGGGCAATTGTTGTCGCAGTGTTGTGAACAACATACAGAATGTGCTGTGTGTGTGATGTGTGTGACATATGTGCACATTCTGGTGGATGATATCATCAATAACACCACTAGGGGAATATCCCCGTACCCATTAAGAAACACCTAGGCTGTGGTCAACAGTATGGACACTGTGTTAAGGATGGTGTAGTGTAGTACACCTCCCTGAGCTGGAGACATCTCCCTGGCCCTTTAGGTAGTCATCCGAGGTATCCATGACATGACAGGGTGGTATCCATGAGCACGGAGATCATTGTACAGGCATACACAGCAACCGTGTGACCAATATTGGAATACACATCACCCTCCAGGGGTAGGGCCCATGTGTGGATGGCCGATACCAGCCTCCAGAATATTCACCCCCAGTATGCAGCATGCTATCCACCTTGCATACAGACATATGCCACACTATGCTGTTAGACATGCTACATGTCCATAGCCTGATCTGAAAGACATACATCATGAACAACCACCATCCTGTGACTAGGATGGCCACATGCTGGACAGATCCCTGTGCCATACCTGTGACATACTCCCACCATACCATGCAGCCCTGTCCACATAGCTGCACATATCATCCCTGCCATACGTGGTGTGATGGTCGTATGGTAGATGTAGTGTCATCTATCTGGATCAATAATGTGTCACTCATGCATCTCGTGTTGGCGTAATGGGTGTCAGATACAGCTAGGAAACCCAGCCCGTACATGCCATAGCCGATAACCTTACCTGTGAATGATGTCCAACTAGCCATTGTCCCATGTCTATCACATGTGCAACACAGGTGATCTGTGGCAGGATGTTGAACAGCTGTGCAGTGTAGATGTCTATGGAAAAACAGATGCATGTACAGGTTTCCATGCATACTTGGTGCATTGTCACTGCCCAAGTCCAGTAAGGCTGTGTCTGTGTTGATATGTGACATATCCACAGCATCTAGGTCAACAGCATTACCGTGGATACATCAGGCATGGGTAGATAGGTAAGAACACCAGTGCATGCAAACAGACATGTCCACATGGAGACTGACGTCACATGCAGTAGAACACTAATGAGGTGACACACATATATGGGGATGATATCCAATGCATGCTGGGTGTTACAAATTTGGGACACATACATGCCGTCGTGTTATTGTCATGTTGATTTGCAAAGATAACTGTGTGAAAGTACTAGAATGTATGTGCAGCAGTATCACTGTACATCTGTAAATGTGACGTGTCACCTTCATCATGTCTTACAGATAATGCCGCTTACACGCCTACCAGTATATAGCCGACAGGAGGGTGATGTCGTAATACCATACCTCCATGAGAACTATGAGGTGTTATTTAGCCACGTGCCACAGCATGCACAGCAGCAGGATGACCTGTGGCGGGATCTTCGCAGGAGGGTCAACGAAGTGGGCGGCCACAACCACACCTACCAGCAGGTGCGCAGACACTGCATGGACCTCATACGTCATGCAAAACAGAGTGCCACTGCAACTGCCAGGGGAACAAGGTGGTACGGGTGGTGGGCCACCAACCCAGCCTCCACTCACACACACAGAGGAGCTACTGACCAGTCTGGGAACACCCTCAGAACAGCCCCCACAAACAGTAGCTGCCATTGTGGAGGTGGGTGTCTCCCAACCAATGAGCCTGGAGTTGCCTGGTAAGTCAGTACTGAACATATGGCCAGTATATCCCATGTATGTGCATGTGTCAGTGTACATCATGTAATGTAACAACATATGCAAGGTATGTGGACACACATGCTTTATGCTACCCTGTGTATGCACCATACCTCTGACCTGTACGGGTATTTGCAGGATGTCCAGATGTCTGCCTCATATTGTTGGTGTGTTCCCCTTAATATCTGTCCCTTTCTGGCAAATAGCTGAGGAATGGAGTCATTAAATGATGACATACAGTAGTTTTTACGACTGCACATTCTGTTGCAAACCCATGTGCATGCAAACCTATTGGTCTATCAAATATCCAGATTAGTAAGAGCAACATGTCACAGCTGTCCCTGTATGTCCCCCATCATAGTAGGCTTTGTCCACATTTATTGTTCTAAGAGGTTGGGAGGTATGGTATGCACACATGTGCTGACTATATGCTATTGTACAGGCAAATGTGTTAACCTGCACTGTGCACCCTCTGGCTGTCATACAGTCATGGATAATGTTCATACTGATGTGTCACCCTATACAGGTACCTCTGGCATGCCGCACAGACAAGAGTCCATTGCAGGTGAGTCTATCATCAGTATCAGGCATGTCAAAGCATAGATCTATTTGCCATGTGGCCAGTTAATACATGGATATACAGGTCGCATCACCCATCATCCACACAGGCCATCCATGTGCAATATATACAACTGAAATGATACACAGACATGAAACTACAGTAGTCGTCATTGCTACATGTGTGTCCAGCTGTGCATACAATGGTGGAGGTGTTCTACAATGGAGGCATATGTACTATACAGTGGAACAACATGTGTGGTACACAAACCAGTACCGCACAGTGAGCAGTGATATGGGCAGACCACAGGCATCACCATTGTGTTATATGCCCCTGCAATGGTTTCACACATTGTGATGTTCCATCCGACATGTCTGAGACACGTCGCGTTTTGGTTGCAATAGTGTCACAATTTCCCATAACCCATACCCCACATACCACACATACACCTGTTGTCTGCATGGCCTTGTGGATGGTGACATAACAAACATCTATGGGTGTATGTCATATGGGACAACACAGACATGTGTGATAGGCGGCCATCACATACATGACCAACACATGTGCACACATGGCTATGGGGGATGGCCAGAGACATGTAGCCACATAGAAGATGGGATGTGGATACACCCTGTCCCACTTTGTCCACACATGGTCCAAGTACAGCCATACTAGACCGATTGTACAGGTGATGTGGTACGCTGCACATCATAAATGCCTATGTACAGCTAGTGGAGGTGTCAGTGACATGTACCTCATAAGATGTGTTGAACATGATGTCTGTGTCATAGCATGACAGTAGTCACCTTCACAGATTCCACTGACAGTGACACCAGGCCACAGAAACTGTACTTTTCCCCCCTGCCGTAGGACATCACTGTTAGCTGTGCACCATGTGTGCATGGTACATCAATGTCATGTGTGAAATGGTGACGTGACAGGTCCACTATGTGTGGACATGGTTGCCAGGCAGCTAACACTCTGTAGTCATCGTGCAGGGGTGTCATCTGTATGTCCTCCAGTGACCTGTCACATGACACAGCATGGTTGGGTGTGTATACACCTCAGCATCGTAGGTCACAATCCGCAGGTATGTCATGGGTATGCATGCAGTTCTGGATATGCAATGTGTACATAACATGCACTGTTTAGCAATATAGACACCTCATGATGCCATGCAATGGCACAGTGTCTGTACATCACACTGTACAGCAATGTAGATGGCCCAGTCCCCTACCATGCTCATGCACATTTGCTCAACATGCATTCTATCTGTAGGGCATATGGACAACACCACAATGTGATACCCAGTACGATGCTGTACATGTGTCACAACACCATTGTGTCAAGCATGCATGCATGTTAATAAACATGTCAGCAGAGTACATGTCAAGGTCACGTCAGCCATGTGTACTGTTATCCTGTTCTGGTCCACATGGTGTATCACGGGGATGCATGCATACTACCATGATTGTGCGAATTGCATGGATAATGATATGACACCTGCCTGCTGTAGTGTGCATTCCAGGGGGTATGCTTACAAACACTATTGATGTCTGAGCTGCATGCTGTCAGCTGTATCACAAGCATGCTGCATGCCATCTGTCATCTCACATGCATGGTGTGTCAGTGTGTCAGTGTGTGTGTCAGTGTGTCAGTGTGTGTGTGTGTGTGTGTGTGTGTCAGTGTGTCAGTGTGTGTGTGTCAGTGTGTGTGTGTCTATTGTAATGTAGAGTATTTCTTTGCATTCACAGGTGATGTAGGGGCATTACTCTCCTGCGGTCCATCTGATAGTGTCCCCACAAATGCTAGCAGTGATGAACATATGCACGAGGTATCTGTGCCAACGGTTGCCATCCCAGCTATGTCCCCCTCTTCCCCGCACACAGTTCAGCTGCCAACACATACCGCATCTACAGTGGCCATAGAGGAAGGACAGTCAGCATTTGTTAGCGTTGAACAGAAACATGTGGTGGCTACAGAAGGTGTGTCTCCACACCATGGTGGCAGTATACTGACTGCAGATGTGCCACACAGGCATGTGGCTGGTGCTGCTCATAGGAGGACCTCTGGCAGACATGCACCTGCAGGACATAGCGCAGCAGCTGGGATCACCAGACGCATGTTCCAGACTGTAATGGCAGCACAGGCACGTGCCGAATGGCAGAACAGAGCAGGGAAGAGGCTGCAGAGGGCTGCTATCAGTACCCTAAACAACAACATCCAGGCATTGGCAGGTGCTCAACAGCAGCTTGCTGATGTTCTGGACAGGCAATTGGGTGACATGGTCAGAATCCTCGACCATGGCATAGCAATCCATGAGCGTGAGCTGTCTGTGCTGGAACATCTGGTAGGGGTCAGGCATAGGACACATGGATGTAAGCCAGCTACACCACCTAGTGCAGGTGAACATGAGCATGCCACCTCACATGACCGCTCCCATAGTTCGGGTAGCAGTACAGCTGGTGCTGCAATGTCCACACCAGGTCACAGCAGGCCACATGGATGTGACCCTGGACATTCCCAGTGGGGACATGGTTCCAGTGGCCATATGCCATCGGACAGTAGCCATTCTGTACCTCTGCCTGATAGTGCCCATGCAACCCCTGGCAGGCACAGGACACGTGGTCGTGTCCGGTCACAGTGAGCTGTACAACCTGGTCTGTACAATCTGGAGCTGTCCATAATACCCTTGTGTAGGCCTCACAAATGATAGAACTGTGTGCACACATACATGCACACAGCAAACACAACTGTAGGGCTCCACAACACCCACATGCATACAGAACAGACATATCCTTTCAAATCACTGGCCCTTACCTGCACACATGATGTCATCCATTGGAGCAGCCTATGCCCCTGGCAAACAGTATCACCCTGTGCATATGATGAAGCCTGTGCTGCATCCCTGTCATCCACACCATCGGTGCAGGGATATGCTCATATGGTCTGATGCACAGGGTGAACAGAATAGTGAGAGGTATATCTAACATTACTTGTGTATGCATATTGAAGGATGTGTATGTTGCATTGGATGTGTGTGAATACTGAGAGATGTGTATGTGACATCAGTGGTGTACTGTCAACATGCACCAGTCATACCATGTAGTCCAAGTGCAGTATGCATTGTGATGTGTTCACAGTATGTGTCTCGGTTACAACCGTAACAGCATGTTGGTAATGCCCTGGTTCCCTCCTATGGTGTACTGGCATGTGCCTACAGGTAGCAGTGTTTGCAGTCCCCCATGTGTAACTGTGGAGTACTCACAGGCACGCATGGCAATATCAGCATGCTAAACGTACCCTCAACCTGACTGTTGGACAGTCGAACATGACACAGATGTTCGAACATGACACAGATGTCCACACATATACTGCACCTGAAGCATGTGGTCAGTTGAGCAGGCTACAGCGGACAGAGATGTGACATACATACCGGGAAACATTACAGGTATGTTGACATGGTGCAGGGGTTGTACACAGCGGTCAGGCCATTTATGATGTTAGAGGCCACCTGATAGCGTGAGGCCACACTGTGTAGCAGTAATACCCTGTCACAGTACAGGAACATGGCCACATTCATGGGGTCTACAGCACTATAACACACCCCATAGTGTTCATGTGTGGACCCTTGCCTATGTGGTCATCACCCTCACAGTACTTTGCACCCACACGATGTGGCACAGAGAAGGGACATGCACAGTTAGCCAGTATGGCTGGGATCGATGGCATCAACAGGGTAGTAGGCTGCATCACCATGAGGGGTTAATGATCCTGTTTCCACAGTATGGTAGCATACACCCTCACACCAAGCACCAGACAGCCATACATACATACACACACACACTGTGGTGACCAGATATGTGTGTATGGATAGCCGATGTGTGTGATGCACCACACCTGCCGACCTCATGCTTTCCACACTGCAGTATGTACAGATCTCTACAACGGTGTACAGGGATGTGTTACATCTAGGACGTAGTCCCCACCATATGTGGAATGTGTGGTCACACAAGCAGACACACATGTCAGTGCTGGGAATGATACACCTGCCATATGATGATCCGTTTGATAGACATGCAGTGGTACTGTCTGCTGTATGTGTACCAATGCTATGTCTGGCAATTGTGTGGCTATGTGCACACGGGAGGATGTCAGTGATACAGGTGTCATGTGACATACAGTTGGTTACACCTGACTGCTGTGTATGCATTAAGTCATCACCATCAAGTAACAGTGACATAGCGTACTGTTTGCACATGGCATGGTAGGGTGGTGTGTGACACATCTGTGAGCCATCCCCGGCACACATACATCTACACAGGTTGGATCACCACTTTATGTACACAGATCCCTCCATATGTGATGTACAACCAACTTTACTGTCTGTATGTCACCATATACAGGTGTCAATGATGGGGCTGCATTGCGACTGCATGTTGTAGTTAGGCACAGCTGTGTTACGGACATCAGCCACTGCACATGCATGATTGCTGCATGCACAGTACAGATTGTACATGTGCATTGGTCCTACATGTGTCTCCTGTAGCCATGTTTGTATGCATTGCTATTGGTGGACATATGTGTTGACATACATGACACATGGACTGTGGTATGATATCATGGGTGCCATGGGTGACTACTACAGGGGAATGTGTCCTCGGTCAACATTGCTACCTCCTGTACTGTGAGCATTCAACAGATATGGACCCACTTTCCATTTGCATGCGTATGATTGCTTAGGCCATTGTTCTGCATGGGGGACAGCAAAGGCTTAGCTGTGTACATATGTATTGTGTGTGTGGTCCATGCACACATCCACTACAATCATATGTTTGACATATCCAAACATGTGTGTTCATTGGTGTACAGCAACACACATCTGTCACAGCTGTGTAAGACCCGGGGCCCCTGGTATGTCTTGAGCTGACCTGGTCATGTATAGTGGAATACTTGCAATGCACAACACCTGTTGGAACCCTGTCAGTACATGTGTACCCTGCACAGTTGCTGTAGACCTCTGTACAGTCCACTGGTCATGTGTCAAATGGTTTTGTGGTAATGTATGGCTGTGTACTGCTGCAGCAACGACATGGTGATGTCTCAAGGGCTACAGTGTAGACTGCGGTGTGTACATCTGGGATCTGCACCTGTGACAGCTGTGATGGCAGCTGAGTGTGTACTGGTCACTGCATGTGTCTGACCGCTCTGTGCGTGGGGACAGTTATACCTTACTGTGCCCTTCCATGTCTAGACTCTGTCTGCATGCAAGATGGTCCTTTGCAACTGCTAAGTGTGTGAGCATGCCCAGTACACTGTTGTGTAGATGGACACACATGACAGTCCCAACTGAGCCCTTGCGAGTTGAGACTGTCCGCATGCAAGACGGCGTTTTGCAACTGCTAAGTGTGTGAGCATGCCCAGTATGCTGTTGTGTAGATGGACACACATGACAGTCCCAACTGAGCCCTTTCGAATTGAGACTCCATCCGCATGCAAGATGGCCCTTTGCAACTGCTAAGTGTGTGAGCATGCCCAGTACGCTGTTGTGTAGATGGACACACATGACAGTCCCAACTGAGCCCTTGTGAGTTGAGACTCTGTCCGCATGCAAGATCACCCTTTGCAACTGCTAGGTGTGTGAGCATGCCCAGTATGCTGTTGTGTAGATGGACACACGACAGTCCCAACTGAGCCCTTGCGAGTTGTGACTCCGTCTGCATGCAAGAAGCCCTTTGCAAATGCTAAGTGTGTGAGCATGTCCAGTACGCCGTTGTGTAGATCGACACACAATACAGTCCGAATGGATGTGTATTACTAAGCATGTGGCCATGCCCAGTGACACCTTGTGTCGGTGATGCCCCTCTGTGCATGGCCGTTGACATCCTGTATAGCCAGGATGGTCATCCAGGCAACAGATGTCCATTTTCAACATCATGATGGATGCCTACTGAGTACACACTGGTCGACTATCTTGAAGGGTGTACTGTCTGTGGGGCGTCCCGTGACTATGTCATGTTGTCGTGGTGCACCATAAATCTTACGTTGCCATGATCACACCACTGCCGTGTGTTTGTCTATGTGTACCGTGGGACAGCAATATGTCTGTATGCTTTTAGACTGATCACTCTCTATACAATCCCTGCCAGCATCCTTGTCAGTGCGGATGATGACACACGCCTAGAAGTATGCCTCTGGGATGGCTGTGTTTAGTAATCTCGGTAGCGCATTCTGTAAATGCGTCATGCTGTAGTGTGTTAGGGTAGTTAGGTGTATGTTTGACTCCCAGCCCTGCCAAGTGTGTGTGTGTGTGTGTGTGTGTGTGTGTGTGTGTGTGTGTGTGTGTGTGTGTGTTTCCAGCTGCATGACAACAGTACATTGCTTTTACAGTATTCACTCTCCATAACATCCGTGCAGCGTCTTTGCCTTTGATGCTGCTGTCTGCATGCTAGACGTGTGCCTGTGTGAATCATGTGATCCACTGATCACGGTAGCACATGCTGTTGTATGGTACAGTGCTTACATTTGTGTTCTGCTCCCAACCCTGCCACATGTGTGTGTGTGTGTGTGTGTGTGTGTGTGTGTGTGTGTATCTATCTGCATACATAGATATATATATATATATATATATATATATATATGTATATATATATATGTATATAACTATATATAACTATATATATATATATATATATAAAATGTATATTGTATATAGATATGTACGTATGTATGTTGGGATTATTACTCTTGAATGTGCTGCATTATCTGTACGTGAGCACCTTGGATGTATGTACATCTGCTATGGCTCTGTGATAGTGCACATACTGTGTGCTGTAGTGATCGTGGGTTATACATGTGTAGTGACCAGTTATTGTGTTGCTGGGTATTACATGGGCATTGGAAACAATGTTAGTACAGCACCTTTGAATGGTCGTATGCAGATCTCGGCAACAGTCAGCAGTGGTTATTACATTAGAGTGTGAGTATGGCTCATATCCGTCTGTAGTAACTGACAATTCTATGCACCTCAGGTTAACATTACAGACTCACGTTTATCCACAGGTTGTGGTACAGATCCCAGGACTGTATGTGTAGACATTGACAGGTGCAGGACTGGGTTGTGTTGGATGCATGGAGGGGTGTCCATGGCCAGTAATGGGGATCTCTACAGCCTGGCAGGTATGGTCTGTGACTGTCCCACAACCTCCTGTATATGGCTGACACATGCTGTACCTGTGTATATGCAGACACACACACTTACCACAAACAGCTACGGCTATCACATACACACACCTATTGCACCACCATTGGGCCATGCAATAACTGTTGTCCCACACACACACACACACACACACACACACACACACACACACACACACACACACACACACACACACACACACACACACACACACACACACACACCTACGTGTACATTGGATGGCTCAATGACAGCTCTGGAAAAGTTAACACCACACCCTGTGCATATGATGTCACCTGTGCCACCACCTGTGATGTGTAACATTGATGCAGGATCTGACTAACCTGGTGCTGCTGCACATGGTGGCTTTATTCCACTGTATTGATGTTAGCATGCTGTTAACACACAGTGAGTTATTTCCAGGTGTATATCAGCAGGCATGATGCATTGCATTGCAGCTATGACCATCACTGTAGCATAGTTTACAGCACTGTTACTTCTGATGATGTATTCTCCATCCATGTGCCATTTTACTAATGCGTGTAGTATTGGCAGCATGTGTGTCTGTGTGTGCAGTACATGTGTGATGTGTGTACTACACATGTATACATGCTTACAAATGCATACACAACATTACACGGGCTTCACCATTCGTACACTAGCTTACTCATTCTTCCACACTGCACACGGGCACACGGGCTAACACGCGCGCACACTGTGGGCAGGTTTGCAGGTCACATTGGTGGTATCCATGGCGTACACCGTCAGTCTCCTGACGTTCCCTAGGATAGCTCATGACATGCCTCTTCCACTGAGTAATGGCAGCACACATGTGACATTGCTCCGGTGAAGTTACAGTGTTTTATACATACACACTCATGTTGTCACCTATCTTCTACTCTAATAGTCCCCTTAACCTACACTACACTGTAGAGGCTTGGCCCATATAGCATGACATGTTGTGATTCACTATCCACAGCCTCACTTTCCTCACATTGCCTACAAATGCTTCGTTACATCTCTGACAGAGCGCTTCCACACATAAGAACCAGTACGCAGTAGCCATGTTGTCTCCAACTTGCATTCATCTGCATGGCGTACTAACATCTAACTAAAGCTACATTTTGTATGTTTCTTATACATATGTCTTGTTTTGAAGTGCAGCGCGTTCTCGTGGTGCTGCACTACGCTTCCACACCAGGGATCGGGGGAGGACAACTACTGGTTTATTGATATCCAATGGACAAAGCTGCCACTGGCCTTGGACTTGGACATTGGCATGCTTCTTTGACTGTATTCATACTGTATTTGCAGCTGTCATTGCTCTGTTTAGCAACATGCAAAACATTAGTCGCATAACATCCGGGTACATTTCTGCACATAACTCTGCTCTTGCACGGACAGCTTACTGTTTCATGTATCGCGTAATTACATCATTTGCATAGCTTACACATACAAATAGGGTATGTTGCAAATCCCAACATTGTCCGTGCAATGTTTGTGTTACGAGCAGTCTTGCACACCCCTACGGGTGTTTGTTGAATAGCCTGGCAGTCATCTTTCCTTGCTGTACTCTCACTCAATCCATACACACCGGAGGCTTCATGTATCATGGCCTAGGCTTTGCTGTGTGCTATGTCTAGTTGTGGTGTATGCATGGCTGTGGGTATGTCCCACTGTCATCATTGGTAAAGGTGACGCCCTATAGGTACTTCATGTAGTCTGCTGTGTCATTTGACATGTCAGCACATACCTGCGGCCAATACTGAACTTCCTACTGCAGCGCTTTTCATATCTTCTGAGTTATCTTGCAGTCGATAATACTGTTTCCTCAGACATGAATCTGTTTCTGATCATACCTATCAACCTCCTAGAGAAAAACATCTGTACAAAGCCTAACATGATGGGGGGACAAATAGGGGAAGATTATACATATTGCTCTTGCAAACATAGATAGTTGACAGTATTATCGGTTTTGCATAAGTATGACCTTTCTGAGGGATTTGGGGTCTTAAACTCATATGTTTATCAGTATTTAATGATGTCAGTTTTCAGGTATTTGGCAGATAGGTACAGATTTAAGAGGAACACACCACACATATCAGGCATACATCTGCACATTCGTACAGTTGCGAGGTATGTTTCTGATACTGGAAAGCAATTTTCTTACACCAATATACACAATACATGGCACCATCACAGGGCAGTTGCCATTACATTTCTATTGCAGGACACACCCACCCAGAGGGTTATATTCCTCACACAGGCCAACAGGTGCTTATCCACACTAATTATTCTATCATGTACCTTATGTGTACGCCGGTATTTGCACTTTCCGTCAGTGGCAGAGCTCATGTACAAGTATGGGGGACTGGACACTGTATCAGTGACACTGCATGACACCCTGAGGGACACATGTCTTTTGAGTCTATTAACCTTCCACATTGACTTTCACAGGGCATACGTTGTCATTCACATTTGTGGAAATTCATGCTTTTGACTTGTACATGTTTTGTCATTTGTCCTGACGTCTTTCTTCTCACCTGTCCACCTAGTATCACTAGTTCTGTACATTTAATTAGGACGGGTTACCTTCATACCTCTCACCTGGACACATTATGGGTATACACCCTGAGGTTTGACCTATGATTCTGTTACATTTGTCATGATAATGTGCCTTTCTGGTAGATTGCTAACAAGGCATGACGGACTGTGTGGTTAGGTAATCATGACTGACATTTATATTTCATGATTACTAACTCTCATAACATTCGTATTCCTGACTACACAATTATTCTATCAACGTTCTGACTTTGTCTGGGGTATATTTAATATAGTCCCTATTTGTCTTTCGTGTACTATGCCTTAGTCCAGCGGTCTTATTCTGACATTTTGGCAGGTATGGTTACCATCTTGGTTGTACGCATGTCCATCCATGATAATCACCTACATGACACTGATATAGGTCCCTACATCTTCCCCCAATGGTTTACACAATATCCAGTAGATGGGTTGCACCTTTTTGGAGAATATAGGCATGTGCTATACCCACATAGGTATATTGATCACTCCCATGGGGCGTACCTAATAGATCTGTGCCAACGAACACCTTGGCCCATTTCTGCATACCCACAATTCCCATACCTGACACCCCTCCAAAGTACCCATTAGACATGTTTAATGTGAGCGATAATAAAGTGTGAGGACACTTCCTAGCACTCCCAACTCTGCGGATATCAGGTCATACGTTATACATTCTATCGACCCATGTGTTATTACCCTTGCACCTGCTACTGTTGCATGTACACCTATATCGTAGCTCCACTTGTGACTTCTTTAGTGTCAATGACGGTTCGCACTTTGTACAGGATCAATTTTTGGGGTCCTGCAAAGGACACCTATATTCATGTTTAACGTGTAGAACTTGCAGGCCCTGTCACACTGGTACTTTTCGGGCAATGGTTTGGAAAGCATTAGTGTATTCTCCTTTCATGCATGTCTGTCTGTCTATCCATAATAGCTATACCGTGACCTATTTATGTACATGTGTTATATGTACAGGGACATATGTTTGTTGTGTATATATCTATTCATGTATCGTGTGTGTATAGATATATATATATATGTACATATATACATATGTCTGTACATTCCTTATCTCATAATTTGCTTTGGTTTATGTCTGTGGATATATGTGTATATATATCTCCATATCATACCTTTCAACTGTACAGATTTCCACTGCATGTACAGCTGTTTGCCTCTTATCTTTGGTCTGTTTTTCATAACCTTGTGTCTATCTGGCAAGTTAGTAAATAATGACAGACATTTCAGGTTACGACTTCATACCCTTCAGAGAATCCATGCTAGTGACACACCTGTTATTCTATCCACTTTCTATGTTTGTTACGGCAATATCTGGGGATTGTCCCTATTTGTACCAGTTGTTGTCATGGCTTTGTCTGGTTTCATACTTTACGGTGTTAACAGGTATGAGTCATGTACAAAGAATGTGGGGAAAACACCATTCATTTTCTATTCTGTGAGCAGATTACACATGTGCAGGCGCACTTGCATATCCTTATTGTGGGTTACATATCTTTCATAGATAATTGTGCTTACGTGAACTTCCATAATTCTGACCGTAACATATCTGTATTCCAGTTTACGGACTGCTGCAAAACACACATTCACCTTTACATATTTAAATGTGTGTACAGCACGAACACATTCATTACACTTTCACGTTATATGTGTAGTGGTTGTAGGTCAACCGGGACTGCATTCACGTTGGCCGGATGCCGGAACCACTATTCTATTGGTGTTCTCCCTCATTAATATGCATACCCATAGTACTTCGCTACATCAACATACACCGCACCACTTCACCTACGACACAGGCATCCATTCTCCTGCTGGGAAAAAGGTGGTACTACATATTACACATTCCCTATTGCCTACTGTTGTGAACTCTGGCTGCATTGTTAATCACTCCGAGGATATGCAGTACACCAATGCATATAGTCCAGTCACATACAGGCCTTTATTTGTCAGGGTGTTCATGTAGTGATCTGGGTTTAGGCTTGTCACCTGGTGAATGGAACTTCCCTGGCCGAGTTCAAATGTCAGACGAAGCATATGGACAGGGATTATCTCCCTATTTTGAAGTTTTACCTGTGTTTATAGACAGAGGTGTTTGGGCACCTGTCAGCAGCTTATTCTGTTGGCATTACATATTATGGTTGGGGTTGTTACAGCCCATACTCCACGGTGAGAGGTGTTCCCATTCACATTTGACTATTACCTGTATACACTCATAAGGGGATTATTATTTTGTACATGAAGTGACTACAGGTATGCAGATGTACATTACACAAATGTGAAGGGTTGTTACTATAAATATATATGGACCATACCTCTCAACCTCTTCGTGCACCAAACCTGTGCAAACCTACATGATGGGGGGACAATTAGGGACACATTTTAATGATTGCTCTTACAAGCTTAGAACATTGATAGAATACTAGGTTTTACATTAGCATGACTTTTCTGCAGGTTGTGGAGTCTTAAACTCAGGATATTTCTCATTATTTTGTGACGTCGATCCTCAGCTATTTACCACACTGGTGCAGATTGTTGGAGGCACACACCAACACTATGGGGCGAACCTGTGGTCATTCTTAGGGTTGCCACCTTTTCAAATGCCCAAAGTGGGACATGTTCTGTAGAGATGTCAGGTTTTCCAGGACAAAACATACCTACAGCCATGCATAGTACAGAACCTTAACCTTTTTTTGTACATATAATAGCTTATTCTAGTAACATTTGAATTGCTTATGCTACTTCACATAACATATAGAAGTTTCATATGTAAGATAACTGTTTTATGCGACTATTAAAGAAACTTAGGAAATACCTTTGTCCTAAACTCTCAGGACATTTGCTATGTCTTGCTTTTTTTCACAGGACACAACTGCCTACAGAGGGACTGTTACTCGCAAAGTGGGACAGGTGGTGACCCTAGTCATTCTACGAATATCCGGACAGTCGGACCTCTGTAATATGCTGTTGTGTTCTGGCACAGCAGTAGCTCAGCATTACTGACTGCAGTCAGAATGTGCTGACAGACAGTTGGGTTTCAGACTTCATACTCCAGACATTAATGCCAATGTGCAAACTGTTATTCTATCAAATGTTTCTAAGAGCTATCTTTACAGATTGTCCCTGTTTTTGGACCTTTGTCTCACTTATATTCACATCTCTGTCCAGATATCTTGCTCACACAGGTTGACAGGTATGGTCGGTCATGACTGCACACAGTCAGTGTCCCTCACACTTGATCATGGTTGGCCTGTTAACGTCAGTGTCTTCCTCACCCTCCTGCCGTTTTCCACTTTGCAAATGTGTGCATTATATTCTCCCTCCTATTTGTGTCTGGACACATGCGTCACGGGAAGGTATTTTATCCTGGGTGGTAGGTTATGCATGCCCACTTAGGGCTGGACAGTGTCATGGACCTCCACTGCACGTTCTGACTTGTGTCCAGATATCTACTGGACTGGACATCATGTCGTCATACCCATTCTACTATTTACACAAGTTGGTCATCCCATGAGGGATATCCCAAAACTTGGACTAGACCAAAACAAGTTAGATAATGAAGATTTTTGTGGCTTCACAAAAATGTGCAGGGTTTTTACATGCAAGGGATACATGGTTTGCAATCCTGACACTGCCTAAGGTGACAATACCTACTACATATGCGTAGGGGGTCACTGTGTGTGGCTGTTTCTGCAACAAACCAGTGGATCAAGTACGGCTGGATTTGGTGGACATTCTGGTATGGTGGCAGGTTGTGTGCTGGGTAGGCCATTATGCATATGTCCAGAGGACATTTGCCAGTTCCATCAGGACCCATCTGTGGGTATGTGACGGTGACAAATCTATACATTTGTCTCGCATATTTCTATATTCATATGTTTGTGGGATTGTTTTCTACACTATGGCCTGTCTGCTTGTCTTGCAACTGTTTCTACATGTGGTTGTGTTTCTTTCCACTTCACCCGCTGCCCCCTCGTCCACCTCCTGTTCACCTTTTCTGCTTACGACACAGTATCACCTTTGAGGAATTTACCATTAAACACCCACCCCTCGCACGCAAATTCCTCACACCCCATAGAGCACTACTTTGGCTGCTGGCCCATGACACGGCCAGAGTTACACATTGACTACCCTACATGTGTCGGGTACCTTTATGGTTGTGTGGACTACCCTGCCATGTTTGCTTTCCACATGCTATACCTCACACACATAGGTACACTCCCATACTTCACTTTCATTACTTGGTTGGTGTATCCGGGTACTACCTGTTCGACTGTGTCACATACACGTTCGGATTATACAGCTGCCTTCCAGATTTTGCCAGCCTGTTGTACTCATTGGTAGGATGGCACCTTTTCCTATGTCCAAGCTATTCCTTACACATGTCCGACTGTTGTGGACAATGCCTCCCCACAGTCGATGGTTGTGTTTCCACCTTTTCAATTGGCCACAGTGTGACATAGGGTTACCACCTGTCCCACTTTGCAAGGGACAGTCCCTCTTTGGGCAATTGTGTCCTGACATGTAATTGTAAACATGGCAAATGTCCTGAGATTTTAGGACAAAATTATTTCTTTTATTTTATGTGATAGTTGCATTAAACAGTTATTCTGTATCTGAAATACCTAAATGTTATGAGAAACAGAATAAGCAACTAAACTGCTACAAGAATACGCTTTTCTGTAGGCAAAACAGTTACATTCTGTCCTTTGTACTGGCCGTGGATATGTGTCGGCCTGTAAAATCTGATGTCTGTACCAAACATGTCTCACTTTGGCCATTTGAAAAGGTGGCAACCCTACTGTGACATTTGCGGTGAACACAGCATATTTTACAGGCCGACACATACCCATGGTCAGTTCGGCAGATAGAATTTACAATTCCTGCCTATAGCTAAGCTTATTCTTGTAGCATTTCGGTGTCTTATTCTGTTTGTTATGACATTTATGTAATATACGTTCAGTGAAATATGTTTAATGCAACTATTGCATGACGTCTACGGAAGAATTATGTCCTATATTCTCTGGACATTTGCCAGTTTTACATGTTTGTGTCAGGACACATCTGCCCACAGAGGGACTGTCGCTTGCAAAGTGGGACAGGTGGTAATCTTGGTCGACGGTACAGATCATACTGTTCCTTTCAGCCTACATGTGTCCGTATTGTTATGGCTGTTTATATGCTCCTTCTGTTTTGTTTACATGCGTATGCTATTTCCTATCACATTTGGTATGTGAAATACGGACATACCTTTTGTATGTGAATATTACATGACTTGTGGGATATGATCCAGACATACGGTCACTACATATATCTACATTTCTCCTCTTGTATTTTGTTATGGACACATCTGTGCAGCTATGTTCCCTCCCTCACATTATGGGTCAGCTGGTGACCCTCTCCATTGGACTGGACATACCTACTGGCGGCGCGCTAACATATGATACGTTTCACTTCCACATGGTATAGCTATCAACACTAAGTTGGACTAAGGGCACACAGTTTTCATGTCATTTGTTCAAGTGTAGGGACCCGTTATTCCCTACCGTGCATTTGTGTTTGATTCTTCATTTTCTGTTCACAGGGACTATGCTTTGCATACGTTTCAGTATCCACGGACACTGATAGGTATGATTATTGCTGGCGGGATATAATATTCAGCAGTTTAGGTTGCTCCTCAACAGCCGACATTGACACGCCTCCCTGCGCAACTTCGATACACCCCTTGCACTTGCGCATGTTTCCTATGCACGTGGCTGTGGCGGCTGCACGCCTTCATTAATATGCATATGGTGCGACTACTCCATATATACGCCGCACAGCCGGCGCAATCCTTACGCCGAGCTTCATGAATCCCAGGGATGGTAGCTTGCAAAAATGTTGTTTTACTGACAGCACATTGATTTCCTGTCGTAAGTAGATGATTTTAACAGTCTTTCCCTGTGCATTAATGTATCCCTTTAAAATGCAGCATGATTAGATGGGGATTATTTTCAAAAACAAAACAATGCATCCTTTCAACTACCAACTTAACATTATCTTCTCTTCATCTCTTCTTTGGCTTCATCCTCTTAACTCACATCCACAAATTCCTTCATTGCTGTCACCACTTCCCTAAATGTTTGTTGCATACTTTTATCCTCTTTCCTTCTTTATATTGTGGACTTTCCAAATATTTTAGTATATACTCATCAGGTGATATTTAATCATGTTTCTTTGTGTGTGTTTTGTTAGGGCACTCCATATTACTTTTTAATGTGCTCTATTATGCTTTAGAATCTGCATGTAAACCTACTACCTGTATATTGCTGGATGTTGTAATATTTTTGCTGCATACATTTCCAAGAACGTACCTACAAATTAATCGGTATAAAAGTGGACTAATAGGCTCATTTACCTTCCGTATGTATGCGTGAGTGTGTGTCTGTATATATATATATATATATATATATATATATATATATATATATATATATATATATATATATGTAAAGAAAAAAGTGAATTAAAATCCTGACATTTTAAATTGGTACACAAATACTGGTCACATACTTCAGCAAATCTATTTATAAAACTAAGGGAGCAGCTACAAAGACAATTTCATGGCATGTTATTAAGACTGTTCTGATCGTTAGACCACAAAATAGTGCTTTTCACATTGCAGTTTACTAGCAAATCATATCTCTGCTTAAAGTTGTGCTAGTGCTAGAAGGTCAGTGTTTTTGCCTTTCTGCATTCCCTTGGTGTTGGGTGGTTGATGCATGCATCCCTCATACCCTCTCTAATCTCCTGCTGAGGTTGCGCAACATCTGGGAAAGTGGAATTTAAGTAATCCCCTTTCCCTGAGGCTGTGTGACCCCAGCTAGCTCACCCCTGCAAAGGTTTATGGAAAGTTCATGTTATTTTAATTGTGTGATAAAACTGTAGCCTGCAGACATTACTCCATTGCTGAGAAAGTTGTTGAAGAGATGTATATTCAATATATTGTCTCTCTTCTGGCATATGCTTTGGAACTGTTTTGCTGGCAGTTTGTGCCTAAATATTCTACCAGTAGATATGATATCAAGGACTTTAAAACTGTACCTTTTTAACATTGCAAGTCTTCTGTTATATTAAGGACATTGCACTTCATAGTATTTGGAAAATAGAGAGCTGTTGCAGTTCCTAATTCTTCAGGTAGTGCTAGAATTAAGCATACATGTATTCTCTTGGAATCCTCATATGGATACAGTCCTGTGACTGCATAATTTAGAAAACCATTTGAGGTCTGTAAGAACAAGAATGTAATCCCTCCAACCAACATTAATGCAGCCTTCACATGACTGAACTTATAAGGAAGTATTGCAAATACCATCTATTTAAAGATTTTCAGTAGGGCTGTACCTGCAGTTGAGCAGTCATGATCAGTGTACTACGCTGGTATACAAATATAAATAAAATTAACATTAATTTCTTATCAAGATATTTTGTATTATATTGTTTATATTTTCTGTGGGCTGCATTGTCCTGACAGTTTTGTTTTTATACAGTACTTTTATATGCTGAACTTTATAAGACGTTAGAAAGTGAAGTTTTGCTATTTTGATGAAATGTGGCATTTGTAAAGTCTTGAAGGGATTGTTATTTTCACACATGATTCTGTGGAGATCTGCTTCCACAGAAAGGTTTCCACAGTATTGTTGAAGTGTGACAGTCATATGTACACCAATAATTAGAGAAGGGAAAACCATTACTGGAAAATGAAATAGTATCACTACAGAGAGCAGAGCTCACAAATGTCTGTCTGTGTTTCTTTGCTAAGTACATTTGTGCATTTATAAAATTCTCTTGCCTGTACTTAAGATATTTCTTGTCTGCTACAAAGGAAGATATATCATACTATCATTAGTAAAATACCCATTTGTTAGATACATGATGAAAGGAGATGCTGCCAGCCCAGTTGTCTGGAATTTTGCAAATAATTATATGTCATTTGTGAATATCAACGCAATCTATATAAGATGCTTGTGTTACAAATGTAGTAGAACTGTATGTCATGTGTATATCAGTCTGGTCTGTACAGACATGTTTTTAAAAAAATAGTATTGTGCAACTGAGCTTACAGATGTATCTACAGTGTGCCCTGCTGTAAGAGAACAGAAATGTACATACACTGTTGTAACTGTTTAAATGTATATATTTTACAGTGGAAACTGGAACATAGGAGGTTAACTTCAGTCCAGCAAAACTTCAGAAAACTAAATTACTTTATGGTTGTGCAATAAAAGATGATATCTTTCAGCTTCAATGTGACAAGGAGGCACATTGTACTAGGGAATTTTCTATATTTTCTTGGAAGTGTTTTATTACTTCCAGTTCCTGTCAAAGATCTGAGGAAAAGCCCTTGCCTATATAGTTTCACAGGTAGATGCTAAATGCTGCTAACGTCCATCAGTTGAGGTTTCACCTGGCATAGTCAGATGACAAGAAATGATGCCATTCTGTAAGCTATCCCAATAGTAATATTTGATATATTAATCTGTGAACTTCCTTAGAGAGAGAAAGTATTCTGTATTCTGTCTTGGACCTGACAACTTCAAGATCCACTCACCACATCTGCCTTGCTCTGTAAGTAAGTTTCTAGGGCATAGTAACTCTCTTAGATATAGTCAGGAATATAGGGAGGCTTAGCTTAGATATTTTTCTTTATTTGAGACTGTCCTGCAAGGTGGTTTAAAATATTTTCTGCAATTTTGATCTCTGATGTTACTGTAAATATATATTTAGTATTGCCTTGTTCTTTTATTATTTATTAGTAAATGTATTTAAACCTTTCACTGTAGCTGATCTGTGTAGAGATATTTAAGTTCTGAGAGTACTTGCATATTTATTTGGTGACACTCTTGGCCACTCCTAATAGCCTTGCTGTTGGTCAAACTACCATTTGTATTGATAGTAACATTACACAGTAAGATTAGACAGCCTTTGTTAAGGGCCTTAAAGTAGCTGATAGGTTCTGGTGGCAGTGATGACTACCTTATAGTCTGAGCAGAAGGGCCATACTTAGTAAATCTTTACCAACTTTTCCCAGGTGTGTGTCTCTGTGTGTAAAACAAATCTCCAAGTGTGCGTGTGTGTGCGTGTGTGTGTGTGTGTGTGTGTGTGTGTGTGTGTGTGTGTGTGTGTGTGTGTGTGAGCTACTTGGGCAGGGACAATGAAGCACTGGTTGGACAGAGAGTATTGGAGGACTTGGCCTGGAACCCTGGTTAAGGACTCAACTCTATAGCTGTGCCAGTGAGGAGCCTTACTGGGAATCTGGTGAAAGAGGGAGAAACCAGCCCTGGATTGGCTGTGGTCTCTGTGTGTTTTAAGGGAAATTGCACTTAATACAGAGCTGCATCTGGAAATAGTGTGTGTGTGTACTTGTCATCCTCCCAGTGTACTTTCCCCACTGTTTCCAGTGGTGAGGACTGAGTGTTCTTGAATACTAGTTCAGTGGTGGGGCGTCACAAGATATTCTGAACAACACCTACTAAAGGCAGTCACAGAAAGACTCTCTGCCTTCTTAAACTTCTCATAGCTTATCAGTTATAGTTTAATAGGTTTATACTAGGCTAATGTCCACCAGGTTCTTTACAAGCCTAGCTGTGCAACCCAGCCCAATTTTCCCCTCAGTTTCCTTAGATGCCTATATGGTGGGGTATGTTAGTAAAGATGTAGCCAAGGGTCATGTGGGGAGGGGAGTATGTTAGTTGGGGATTGATTTACTTACTGTCATCCTCTGTCCATTAGACATATAGGGGCCAGACCAGGGGTGAATTTGCCATTTGCCATCCAGTGATCAAGATTTCTTTTGACTAGGGTCAGGGAGGAACTCTGCTTCAAGCAGATGGGAAGCTTATTCCATAGTGTGGGCATATTTTTAGACACATACTGGTCTCTCCAGCATATTCTGTTTATGTCACAGGAAAAATTCAGGTCCTTGTAAGTTTCCCAGCTTGTAAAGGAGTAGTTAAAGTCTCCAGTGAGCAGGGTGTTTGGTTGGATGTCAAGCACCTCTGGTAGGTCTAAGTAAGAGCTGTGAGCTTTATAGGTTAGAGAGGGTGAGTTGTAGCTGATCAAGACATGGTAAAGAACCTTGTCTGCAGAGACTTGGATGTAGATGAAGTCCAGGGCATCATCCCATTTTACCACCCACACCATCATTCTATGAGGATCCAGTATTTATCAGCATGGGAGGACATGGTTAACAAACTATGCTGCTTTGCCAAGGATGGTATCCACCTCTCCCTTCTAGGCTTTAGAATATTGTCTAAAACCTTATCCACCCCATAGTGCCTTTCTTAGACAATGCCAAATTGACAAACCTACCGACATAGCAAAATCAACTCAACTGAACCTCAAGGTGTCACTGCTCAATGCCAGGAGCCTAAACAAAAAGACTACACTCCTTCAAAGCCCTCCTCTCATTCAAGAACACAGAAATATGTGTATTTACTGAGACTTAGTTTGAAGTGGCAGAGAGTACCCCAGCAGTGCAAGGTTTCAGTGCCTTCTGCACTTTGACCAGTAGCTGCACAGAAAAGGGTCTCAGTATACATCAATAACAAACATATCTCTAGGGTGGTCAAACAGGATGACATACTGAAGTTCCTCCATGTTCAGATCACTATAGACAAAATCCCATACCATATCCTAGCCAGCTACAGCTCATCCTCCATGTCCCAAAAAGCTCACAATGCATACTTCGACCTACTGGATACACTTACCATCTGACCTAACACCTTACTCACAGGAGACTTTAATTACCCATTTGTAGACTGGAAATCCTACATAGCTTCAAATATCGAGGGACAGAGATTCCTGGACTCCATAAATACAAGCACCCTTGACCCAATAGTGAGTGTGTCACTAGAGGCTTCAACATACTGGACCTTGTGCTTACAACTATGGAAGAAAGCTGCACTTCCCAGTGTCCAATCCTCCATGCTAAGGTCCTACTATAAAGCTATCTCCTTTAAAATTAAAATCAACTACATAATACCATTAAAAACAATAACTGTTAAGAACTCTCCCAAGACAAATAACCTTTCATTAAGTGATGGTTTGTCAGAATTCAATGTCCCTCCAAAACCAGAAGTCACAACAACCTGTGCTGAATTGCTCTCAGAAACTCTGTACAATCATGTCAATGGCCACACAGAGATTGCTGTATCTACCAGAAGTAAGCCTAGGACTAGCCCTAGAATGAAACCACCCTGTTGGCATCCCAAATTAAACAGGATGTACAACAAAAGGGAAAAATGGGGTAAAAATCAGGAGGGGTAATTCCCATCAAAACAGAAACTCTGTCATCAAAGTACATAGGCAACTAAGATTGCTAATCAGTTCAAGCAAAGTCAACTGTGAGGTTGACAGCCTCCCAGGTTAGAGATATCTATAAGGCCATCTACAGCTTTGTCAGAAACCTCAAGGGCAGTACACAGCAATGTGCTGAACTGGTGGTTAATGGTAACACATTCACTGAGGCTGGAAATACAGCAAACCTGTTAGTGGACAAATTCAGTTCCAACTTTACCCCCTTCACACTCCTAAAGATCCCTTTAAACATAACCTCTCCAGCCATAACTAGGGAGCATGTACTCACTAAAGCCAAAACCATGACCTCAGTGTGCCCCAGTAGCGTGCCAGGATGCCTCCTGAATCATCTAAAATGTGACTTATCAGGATCCCTGTAATCTTTTTTTAACCACAGTCTTAAAACAAGCTTTATGTACATGAATGGCCAACTGTAATTGCTACCATTCATAAGGGATGACCTTCAGCATATTCTGGAAACTACATAACCATTAGTCTGACTAGTATTATTTGAAAAGCCATGCAAAACATTACCATGGAAATTATCAACAAGTGCACAAGAGACCTCCAGACACTGAATCCATTCCAGTCTGGCTTTGTCAAAGGAAGGTCATGCTTACTGTATCTGATGGACTTCTTTGAAAAGGTCACTGAGGCAATGGATTGGGGAAAATTGTGCATACTGCCTACCTAGATCTGGCTAAAGCATTTGCTGTAACACCCCACTCTGGCATTATCAATTAACTTATGGAACTAGGTATAAACCCCTTTATGACATGCTGGATAGCTAGCTGGCTGACTGATAGGACCCAGGAGGTTAGAATCCATGTGGCCACCTCCACAAAAAGGCCAGTCATCAGTGGAGTTCCCCAGGATTATGGTTGGGTCCACTCCTCTTTGACTACTAATTTTCAGATGTCGAACCCAGTGTCAAAGGCCTTTGGCTGACTAAGATTGCAATATGATTGCAAACTAGGAGCTGTCATTGAATCCCCCAAGATGTAAACACTCTTCAGGAAGGTCTAATACAGACAGATGCTTGCTGTCAAAACCATGGCTTAAAACTCAATACCAAGAAATGCATTATAGTACCGTTTGGGAAGTCTGCCACCCCAGGTAATTATGTCATCAATAAAACACCCTTAAAAATTGATTCACCAGACAGGGATATGGGAACTCATGTACACAGTAACATATCCTTCAACCAGTATGGGTCCAAGGTAGTAAGAAAATCATTCTATGTTGCTCAGTTTATAAGCGAGGGCATAGCATCTAGGTCCATAGAGGTAATCAGAGCCATCAGAGAGTATAATGCCCCCTTTGGTATGACCAGACACACACAGCAACTGGAAGAGCCACAAACGTTCTTTACAAAAAGAATACAGGGAGTAAATACAATATCCTACACTGATCACCTCAAAGCCCTGTCTCTACTAGGTGTCATACAGACTTCTGAGATATGATTTTTACCTGGCATACAGGGCACTCATGGACCCCATTTTGATGAATCTTTTGCACATCTGCAAAACAGCAACAGAAGTACTAGATTGAAAGACCTAAATTTTGCTTACAACATAGTGGACATGTTGGAGAGACAGAGATGTTTCTTGGAGAATTCCCATTCTCTGGAACTGACTTCACATCCATGGAAGCAAAGCTCAACTTGGACCAGTGGATAGGTAATCAGAAATTTACCCCTGATCTGTTTTCTATATCTCTGATAGACAGAGGCAGTCAGTAAATACCACCTATATAAATCAAATGTGTGTGTCACAGTTGGGTTGCATGGCTATGCTTATAAGGGCCCTTGTGGTTGTTAGCCTAGTATACACCTATGAACCAACCTGGAATAATTGTATTTGTTGCTAATGTAAATTGAAATACCTCCACCTTTAGCCCTTGTTGGTCTAAATGTGTGAAAGACACTGTAGTCTTCCACTGCTAGAATACTCTCTGCTGCTTTAAACCAAGTCTCAATGCCATCAAAGATGTGGACATTTTACAGAGTGAAGACAGTTTTTAGGGTGTAGAGTTCCTTGTTTAGGATCCGAGCATTAGGTAGTAACATCTTAAGGTTGCTTTGAGTTGTTTCTTTTTTCCTTTGCTATGTTGGTTTTATTTTTATCTTGCCTAAAAAATGCTTTAAGGGGTTGATAATATTTTAGCCAATATCCAAAAGCCCTATGATGGACAGGTGCAGACCATCCTTGGCAAAGGTAGTTGGTTTGTTAATCATGTCCTGCTATGCCAATAAATTGGAGTGACACCAGAAACTAAGCCGGTTATTAAAATCAGTCATTTTCTGTTCATTCTGTGGCATCATCCTTGATGAAAGTAGAATGCTGCTCAGTATAGGCATGCACCTGTCTTTGACACATATTCAGAGAGAGCCATAATATCTCTTCATATAGACTAGTGAGATATGTTTCAGTGTCATTTACACCTACACTGACTATGGCAGAATCATATTGGTACCCGTGGTGCAGTGACTTCAGCATGTCTGGGATACTCCGGATCCTTGTTCCAGATAGGCAACTAACCATTATCTTGTCCTTGTCCAGCCTGGTGAGACAGGCATCAGTGTGTCACACAACAGACTCATCTATGAATAGAGGGAAAGTGTTTGCCTTATGGAATCTGTTCTTGAGTGATCACTGGGTGCAAGTTAATGTGTGCTGTTAGGGGGTTCTTTTGTGTGTGTGTTTTAGTGATTGCTGAGGATAGATGTTACCATTTAACAGCTTAGGAGGTCTTTGAGGTATTGGAGAGTTTTTTTTTTTAAGTGAATCAACATAAGAAGGTCTATGTTTGTGTTGTGAGTGGTGTGTGTGAAGGGTGTAGTCTGTGTATTTTTGACAACCTTGTTTGCAAGCAAGATTTTTGTCTCCAAGGAAGTTAATGTATGTGTATCTCTGGCATACCGTTAGTTTCTTTAAGACTGAAAAGGTTGTTTGAGTACATGAGACAATCATTACATTGTCTCAGGGTACTCATATCTACCAGGCTGACCACAGAGACATTAGGGAATTCAAATCCATGCTGTCAGAATATGTATTAAGGTTAGGCTATTATGGTTTATGGACTTGGCTTTACAGCGGACACCTGAGTGGTGTCTAGGGTTACAGCTAGATGTTAGATAGTGCTATTATCTAACATTATTGCTGGTTGATGCACTAGCTGTCCTAAGCTTAGCTCCATGCAAAGCCTTTCTGTGTTACAGATTAAAGTCGTAAGTACTAGCTTTTTTGGTTTGCTACTATACAGGGTACTGCTAACTCCCACTGCACAGTAAACAGCTCTGTGAAAAAGCACCTCACTTATAGCAGACAGAAAAATGCTGGAAACTAACTCCCGTGCCCTCTAGCCAGTAAACAACTACATTTTGGGCTCATTTGAATGCTTTCCAACTCAGAGAGACCAAGTAAACACCTTCTGGAACATGATATATGATCCTGGAATTTCTAAATGTATAACAGCAGCAAAAGTAGCTCTCAAGTACCGAATAACACCCATCTAAGTTTCTAAAATGCCCTCTGGCTGATGAAGCAATCTTAACTTAAGTCATCCTTGTGTGTTTTCCAAATGGGACTGACCAGGCTTTTTTACTGCTTCCACTAGAATAGCAGTCCCAGTCGTCTTCTTGTAAAAACATACTTTGGTTAGCCAAAAGTGAAAAGGTGTTAACTAGCCACAACCAAGTAACTGATTTATAGCTCAGCTATTCAGCAGCAGTTAAGAATAACATGGCAGTTCCCTGGCTTCTGTAAGCTCTTCAGGCCTAACTGGGTGCCCAGCTATGATTATTCATCATCCATTATAATGACACAAACTCATTTTTAATGTGTTGCACTTTGACACATTTTGTTCACATGGCTCATTCTCAACAACATGCAAGCCTTTCCCAGGTGAGATCAGTCTTGATAAATTGTCCTAGGATCTCAACCACAAGCTATCTGCTTCATCCTCACCAAAATATTTTTCTACTTCATTTTTTTTGGCTATAAATGTATTTTTCATGCAGTGACATTAGATGTGTCCTCCTGCATATTATTTGACATTTCTAGTTAGCTTGACTTGATGCACTTTCTTTATACTTCATTTGGGTGACCTTTGCAGTGTTCTCATAACATTTCTCAGTTGCATTGTTTTGTTAATGTCTAACCACATCTCCATCCCTCCTTAATTTCTTTAGTATTGTTTTAGTTGGTTCCTTTTCTCTTATTTCTTTTCTTTATGTCCACTTTATCTACCTTTACTCTGCATTCTTTCATAACCAGAAGCCATATTGTCCTTACCCAACAGTGACACACTTTTTCTGCCCAGCTCTTTGAGGTTCATCTGAGAAAATGTACGGTTTTCATTAATGAATTAGAATCATTCCTATTAAAAATAGATTTTTACCAGTGACTGCCCCATTCTGTATAACTATTCCACTTCTCTGTCTCTGTACTGATGACAGGAGATATTCACCCAAGCACAGGCCGTCCTTTTCTGGACACCCTACTGAAATGCTTCACCATATGAAGCCATCTTGACATTCCTGACATTCACAGGCATGGCCATAAGAATTATACAAGTGTGCACAAGAAAATGTCTCCATCTAATGGGATAACAGCATATAAGTCATATATAGCTGATATCATATTGTGATATTAGTTTATATATTATTTATTAAGCCCAGCCAGCCATTATCATTTATACTACTAACCCAGGTGCAATATTTTTTCTTCAGCTGCTGCTACTGAGTGTTTGTTCACTCATAATGTGGTACGATTCATGTGCAGTACTATTACTTGAACCTTGCTGCTAGATGTGCTTTTAGTCTCTTAACAAGTGTGTGTTTCTAGGAATATATGTAGCAATATACTTAAGTGTAGAGTTGATTTATAAGATGGTGGCAGTACTATTATATGCTGTTTTAAATTATATCTTTCTATGTATGTGATTTCTTTTTTGTCTGTCCAGTGATGAGCTGATTGCATGGAATCTCATTTAATCTACACCTCTGTAGATCTGAATGACAATAAAGTTACTTTTGACTTTTGATATTACTGCATGATCTATCACTGACAGAGATTACTTTGCAGGCTTTACTACATTATGGTCTGGTGAAAATTATAAAGGAACAAGAAATGCAGCAGTCCTATTATTGACATTTTGAGGTCTTTACAGAAGAAAATCCACCCTTGCTGGTCTTTCATATGCAAGTCTGTTACTCTAGTCTCCAACAGTTGCACTATGTACACCTATCTTCCCCTCATTTGGAAAAATAAAGTATTGTTGTTCATAGCACAGAGGTCTAGAAAAACAAATTGACAAATAGCAGTTCCTTTTGTCTTATTTCATAACTTCGACAACCATTCACCATTTCTGGTTTAGCACTGCTCACATCATATCCTTACAGTGCCCTGACGTGCTTGATTGGTGCAGGCATTGCCTAACTTGGCATCACAAAATGTCTCCATTTACTCGCAAATTAGCCAGTGCTGAAGGGGAAGCTGGAGCTTGTGTATGACAGAGAGAAAATAATTGTGGTATTTTGCCATAGAGTAGCAGCAGTAAGGCAGGAATCACACCAAGGGAATGCATCCAGGAGTGCCTACATTGACCGACATCTACCATTTATCCACTGCCTGTGAAAAATGTGCAGACTCCCACAGAGTTGAAAGATAGCAACAGCAGGCAAAAGGAAATAACTGAGTGAAGTCCTGAAAGGCTTGGTTTGTCATGCTGAATGAAAACAATATTGTCAGGGACAGTCATAATTAAAGTAAAATAAACCAAGTCAATGTTGAGGCATGCCTAGCAAAAAAGTAAGCACAAATCTACTATAGAGAGAAAAGATTAACAGCAAAATGCAGTACTTAACAGCAGAGTCCTAGTAATAGCTAGGGCTCGATATGAGTGGACAAAAGAAGTTGTACTTATATTCTAGGAACTAGCAAAAGCTGGGACATGGGGAGAGATCGGGTAGCAAAACTAGATCCCAAATCCCAGTAAGTGGGCACACACGTCAGTTATCCAAGTACTGATAAAGTGATGAAAACTGTCTGCATGAAAACTAATATACACACCCAGACTTCAAGTCGTTGACAAAGAATAAGAACTCTCTAAAGAAAGTATGAAAAGAAGCTCCAGCAAGATGTATTCCTGAAAGAGTACAGTAAAAATTCACAAAAGCTTGATAGCAACAAATTCCAAATTATCCCAGAAAATGTCCCAAAATGTCTGTTACAATCCAAAAAGGATTAGCTATGGAAGCAAATATTCAATATCCATGATGTTAGGATGGCATGGAATGAATTAATGTTGAAAGTGAGACAAGAACTCAAAACACCAGTGGCCACTAAATAACAATATAACTGTCTGCTACAGGCAATTATACCACTCTAAAAGCTATATGTCTTCACTGCCTTTCAATGTATTATAGCCTCCAAAATACCATGGGTCATTAGCAGTACACAAGACTACATCCTCGTGTAAAACTACAGAACATAAAATAAAGCACAAGGTAGAAAAGTGCTTCACAAAATGTTAGAATGTTTCATAAAGCCACATGAACCACAAACTGAATGTTTCATAAAGCCACATGAACCACAAACTGAATGTTTCATAAAGCCACATGAACCACAAACTGAATGTTTCATAAAGCCACATGAACCACAAACGGAATGTTTCATAAAGCCACATGAACCACAAACGGAATGTTTCATAAAGCCACATGAACCACAAACTGAATGATTCATAAAGCCACATAAACAACAAACTGGAAAATGAGACAAAAGGTCAGCAATTTTCTTAGCTAATCTAAAATGGCATTGTGATCTTTAAGACATGGCTAATGTACATGTTGACAAATTTAGTACCAACGTTGGCCCATAAAGTCATTGAAACTGCATAAATTCAAGTCCCTTATCTCCCAAAGATCCTCAGGAAACAGGTACTGAATGTACTCTTTTTCTTCTTTCGGCTTTTTCTGGTTAGGGGTCGCCACAGCAGATCACCTGTCCACTCATGATCCGGCGCCCAACCTTCCACAGAAGGCACACATACACACAGACTCATGCCTAGGGCCAATTTGGATTCTCAAAAACTAAAAAAAAAAAAAAAAAAACTGATGAGTGCAGACAATTTACCTGGTTGCAAATTATAGTGCCAAACATGCTATTAGGGAACTCCTCTTAAACTTGTTTAAGTTGTGCTTCATCATAGGATGTGTCACAGAAGTGTGGAGAGTTACTGTTGTGATGCTCCTTCATGAAGGGATCCTACCACAGACCTTCAGAAGACTGGAGGTCCATTAGCCTAATTTGCCCTCATTAGCTAAGATATTAAAATTCTCAAGGCCCTTAATCTGGTTTTGTCCAAAGGGGGAGAGGGTGATGTTTACTTACTATAGTTAACTTTGTGAAGATCACCCAAGCGGTGGACAGGGGTCACTCATTCCACATAGCGTATATGAATCTGGCCAAGACAAGCGATAATACCCCTATGCTGCAGTTACAAAAAAAATAAGAACCCTAAATATAGAACAAAGTAGTAGAAAAAAGGGTAATTAAATATTCAATAAGTAACTTGAAGCAGTGATTAAAATTCCAGTTATTTAATGTGATAGGCTGTAGCTTCACCAAAAAGATCACACACATCTCAGTACCACACTGAATCAGCTTTATTGTAGAAAATAACATTCATCTGAAGAAACAGATCTGATGAAGTCTTTGGATGAAAGCACTTATGTAAATTAACACCTATTCTGAGTAGTATTAAGGACAATGTGAAATCTTTAAAAACAGATGAAACAGAGACTGTGGAGTTTGCTATAGGTATGTAACCGAGGAGGTGTGTGTGGACATATTGCTACAAGCCAATTAACGCTAGCTGGTGGTGAATGCGACCATGACTTTTTTGGCAATTTATTTTAAATTATCAACTGGGAAAGAATGCTGATCAGTTTGTCTCAGTCTGGGATACATTCCAAAAGAACAAGGCAATGTAAAGAAATTTTCAAAACAAAAATAGTACAGATAACAGACTATAACATTTCATTATTCACTTTTATAGTTATCATCCCTGTTCTTGTTAACCATCACTTTTAGAATTCGTTGTTTCTTGTAGCCTTTGGCTTTAGTTTGCTACAAAATCTGACAAAAGATATTAGACTAGGAACTGTTTGTACACAGAATCTATCAGACTGAAGTAATTTTGCTACCTAAACAAAATGTAAATGTTTATCAAGTCACAAAACAGGCATCAGGATTACAGAGATTTTTCTTGTGTTACACAATATTTTAAAAGTATTGAGCTCTTCAAATTACTCAGTTTGACAGTGTGGTGTAGAAGTAATAGAAACTATACTGCTTTAATTGTATGACACAAATCATTTCATGATTTTTTTGCAAACTTTTGAAAGTCTGTTCAACTGGCTGGATCAGCGTGCTTTACATTAATTCATTTCATATTTGATTTCCTGAACTTGTCCCTTTGGCTGTCCTGGAAAAGCTGTGCAAAAGAAAAATAGTTACACACACACACACGCACACACACACACACACACACACACACACACACACACACATATATATATATATATATATATATATATATATATATGTGTGTGTGTGTGTGTGTGTGTTTAATCTCCTTATCCTGCCTGCCTGATTTTCAAAAAAAAACCTCTCTCTCTCTCTCTCTCTCTCTCTCTCTCTATATATATATATATATATATATATATATATATATATATATCTAGGATATGTAGCGACATGCATTTAATCAAGAAATAATCAGTTTCTTGGTTTGAAGTACAGATTCCTTTAATCAGAGATCATTAATCAATGAATGCATATCAGTGGTATGTAGCTGTATATGTTAACAGCAAGGGATTGTGGCATTGTTATTCACTCATACACTAGGCACTCTATTCAACCACAGCCTGAGTACTGGTTTTGTTCCACACTGAATGGAAAACAGTGACTGTTATCCCCCTCTACAATGGCAGCTTAGCAACAGGCCATGGTAACTATAGACCCATAAGTTTAACCCCCACTAGAACTAACAAAAACTCTGCTTCTGGACCTATACTTGACTGGATTCTTACCTCAGCTCCCAACCATTACCGTAACCCTGGCATACTTCCAAACTCTTTAAATGATCACTCCTCCACCTTTATTCATAGATTCACTCTACATTTTCCCAAAGACCATACTTTCAGAATATGCCGGAACCTCACCCACTTTGACCCAGACACTTTTAACTCTAAACTATCTGGCATCAATTGGTCCTTCCTATACCCCCCATGAGGCTGTAAAATTCTTCAGTAAGATTTCTTTGATACTCTTGATTCTATTTCCCCTTCTAGAAAAATCAGAATTAAATCCAACTATGCCCCCTGGCTTACAAAACAAACCCGACTGATCATGCACAAAAGAGAGAGCACCTGGAAATCCTAGGTTAAAAATAAATCCCCTCCCTTACTTCAGACATACAAAGAGCTCAGAAACCAGACCAAAAAACTAGTAATCAAAGATAAGAGAGCTTATTTTTCCTCTAAACAATGCAGCTCTCACAAAATCCAAAAAAGTCTGGACTTCCATCAACAACCTTCTCCATCCAGGTAAACCCATTACTCCCAACCCCTTTGCACACAACACTGCCACTGAAACTGCCACTCTCCTCAACAACTATTTCATAGAAAATATCCAAAAGCTCACACAAAATAGTACATCTCACACCCAAACCCTTTATCACTTGTTAAAAAACTCTTCCCAATACATTTTCTTTCCAACCAGTTCCAATTGCCACTATTAAATCTCTTCTAAATAAACTTAAGCCTTGCTCCCCCTCTGCTGACCAACTACCCTCCCACTTCCTAAAAATAGCTGCACAATCCATCGCCTACCCTGTCACTATAATTATTAATCATTCCATCTCTGTGCCCTTGTGCCAGATATCTGGAAATACTTTTATACAATCCCTCTTCACAAAGAGAGCAACTCTACTGATCACTTTAACTTTAGACCCATTGCTATCCTGTCCCCCCTTTCTAACATTTTAGAAAAAATGCATCCATGCTCAGTTAATAAAACACTTTCTTGACAACAGTCTCCTTACTCCTACCCAACATGGCCTTAGACCCCACCATAGCACAGCCACTGCATTACTCTACTTTACTCAAACAATAGCTGAAGCCCATGACAATAACCTGCTCATCTCCTGTCCATTCCTTGATCTTTCAAAGACCTTTGATACTGTCTTTCACTCTAAACTTCTTACTAAACATTCTGATCTACATCTCTCTTTCTGCTCCATCAACTGGTTCTCTAGCTACCTCTCCAACAGTCAGAAATCTGTCCACTGGCAAAATGTCCTGTCTCCATTCCTCCCTGTAAATACTGGAGTTCCCCAAGGATTGATTCTAGACCTCCTTCTGTTCAACATATTTATTAACAAACTTCACTCTGCTACTACCCTCTCTATACCTCTACAATATGCCAATGACTCCACCCTTATCACCATTGCCCACAAAATCCCTGAACTCCTAGCTCTCACTCAACAAACCTTCACCTCTGTCGAAACCTGGCTCTCTGATAACCAATTAATACTAAATCCAAAACAAAACAAAACAAAACTCCTTTTCTTCTTCCCTACAACATTTGCCCGGCACAAACCCTCTTTCTCTATCACCTCTCTTAATAACACCATCATCAAACCCAAACCCCACACCAAACTACTTGGAGTAGTTATTGATAATGAACTAAAATTCGATACTCATATCCAACAATATTTAAAAAAAGCCCCACCATAAACTCAGACTTCTCTATTACAATCAGAAATTTATGTCACCTTGTTCCAAACCTTCCCTTGCTCAGTTCCTTTTTCTACCCTGTCTTCTCTATGCTGCCCCTGTCCTTACTAATGTTCAAAGTTCACTTATCACTAAACTAGAGCAAACATATCACAAAATAGCCATGTTTGCATCTAATCTTCCCTATAAATCCCACTACTGTCTCGCCCTTAAATCACCCCAGTGGCCAGAATTCTCTAAACAACTACTGAGACATTAATGATAAGGTGCTGCTTACTGTGATGGATCCGAAGTCTTCTTAAGACACTTAGTCTTGCTGGCTGGGTTTTGCTGAAATCAAAGTTTAGTTATAACTGCATTCATAGCCTGTTGCCCACAGAAACTTGCAGAGTGTACACTGATGCAGCACCTAAAACTCTGTCACCTTAAAAACAGTAACCAATAAAAGACTTGCTATAACAAATCACACAAACTACTGTTGCAGCTTCAGGTACTGTTCTACTTTACTTCTCAAACAGCATGGATGATGTGAGAGATACAATATTACCTCAGAACAAGTGTTTTCCTACAAAAATATCTTTATCTCTAATAATTTGATCTACAGTTCTTATATACAGTTTTAGTTACACAGTTCAAATCCTGTTTTTCTCTTGGTATTTTAGTTTGGAATTTGGATAAGAACAACTGTTTGCTGGTGTTTGCAGAAAAAAACATATTCATCCTGTAATGGTGTTGTCTTTTAAGGAAACACCTTGTGGACAAATGCTCAAATATCCTTAGTTAACAGTGTCATATGATAGAAACATGTCCTGTTGTCCATTCTTTAAAGAAGCTGCATACATCCTGTTTTTCATATCTTTGCTTTTACTGACAATGTGAAATGCATACATCCTGGTTTTCATATCTTTGCTTTTACTGACCATAGGAAATGCATACATCCTGTTTTTAAGTCTGCAAGAAGTCAGCTTTTTTTGCTGAGAGTGTGAAATGCATACATTTTTTGCTGATTCTGTAGGAGACATGTCCATTAAGCAAATTCCTTATTTTTCAAGCCACAGTCATTTAGTATGGATGCTAATCACATATTGCTAAACTCTACTCCTACGTTTAAGAAAGCTTTATTTTATACCTTATTTATGTTACATATTTGTAGCAGAATTACTTTCAGCCTTAATATTTTGTTGAGCATACTTTAACAGTTCCATCTTTTGATTTATTTTTAACCAGGGATACATCTTCAGCATTATTTGATAATACTTTTTCATTATGATAATTAACAACAGTAACGTGACTAGCTCTTGTTAAACAAACTTTAATACATGTAAATAATATGTAACCAAGCACTACAATAGCAATAAAAGAAATTAAAAATATAATGATTTTTCATGTCCATCCTGTAAATAGACTACTAAACCATTCATTCTAATCATCATTCCAGTTTTTTCTAGTATGTTGAGACACTTGTGCAATCACTTATAAATGAGCTTTTACAGATTCTGTTTTGTCTGGAATAAATGTACAACATTGTTCTCCTATTAAAGCACATGTGTACCCCCTTGGGATGCTAGTATGTAATCTAATTCCATTCGATTTTGTAAAACCATAGTTCGTATAGCTGTCATTTCACAGTAATGTCAAGGACTGCACTGAAAGTGGCATTTGCCAATACCTCAACTAGTTTGAATAGTTTTCTCAGCTCCCAGATAGATGGCTTTTGCAGCCCCACACCAAGGGAAAATACCTTCTCCAAAAAATACATCATCTCCTAAATCCATATCTTTTAATTTAATATAATCAAGATTTTGATGATAGATACGTGATGTATCTAAGGTGTCTACTGGATTTTCTGGACTTTCAATCACAGGTATTATATCCCTTTTCTTTTTTGCATTTCTAATGCTTCCTCTTGGTAATTCCTTTACATGATGCATTGCTGGTACCACTAACCCTGTGCCATCCCATCCATTTGGTAACCATTTATAAGCATATTTGCCACAGATGTAATATAACCCATCTAACAGAGCAACACTGCTATTTACCAGACTGCCATTTACTTGCCCCATAGTAGAAGTGTTATCATGTACAACTGTAAAGTTGTTATCTATTTACTTTGCCAACATGTAATATTGGTTTTACATTAGTTTTTATCATTTTCTGAAAAATGAAACACTGCTGTGTCATTTAATATTAACTGACCCTTAATTGGTATTTAAATAAGAAAACCATGGAAAAATACTCCACGTACTGGTATGTGGGTGTGAAAGTTTAACATTTCAATTGTTTGAATACAATTACTATTATCCACTGGAACAGTTCCATTTTGTTGAAAACATGTGATTCCCTGCACTATAGCAGATAACTGTTCTCTTGCTTTATGTAGCTGTACATTTATGATTTGATCTCCTGTCTCATTTATTAATACCCTCCAACTACTAATGGAATTTAGTGGAATAGGTATTTTAAAGGCATAACCCCTGTTATTTTTGGTATTAAACTACATACCCAACAATTAGAAACATTCATGCTTTTTGCCTACCAACATTGTCTTGCCAAAAAGGTATTATAAGATGGTGACCAGTCTTGTTCACTTTTCCACATTTCTTTACTTTCTTTTTTATGTAACTTTGTGGTTTCATTAACAGTTTGTAAATACAATTTAATGCTAAGCAATACAATGATAATTAGTATGACAATTATTATTGCTTTAAAAAAACATCCTTTAAATTAAATTTCCGTTGTCAATTGATTTTGCCTTTGGTCATTCGAAACTGGATTTCCAAAAGGATGCACTTTAAACCATGTCAATTTCATTATGTTTTTTTTCTGTTGGAAACCTACAAGAGAATACACTTAATCAAATTTACATTTCTCACTGTTTTTGATCATTCTTAGTTGATCTTTATGTACCAACATTCTTCTGTTTTTCTTTTTTCTTTTGATTTTGTACAGTAATGGTCCAATTTGTTCCAGTACTTCAAAAGGGCCTTGCCAATTGCTAGCCCATGGTCCTTCCATTTGGAACATTTTTACCAGTAGCTTTGTTCCACAGGAAAGGTTTTCTTCACCTGGTAATATTGGCACCTTTTTCCATAGATGGAACACCTGTTCCCTTGCATTATAGTCAAATATGGTAGTAAGTTGTTTTAGCCATGCTTGATGTTTGCTGATTTCAAGCATGGGCCTACCATTAGGTATATCTAGGTCAAATGTTAATTGTATGGGTATTTTGCGGCCTGTCATTATTTCATATGGGGAAATACCTGTTTTGCTGTTTGGTGTTGCCCAAATACCCATTAAAATACCAGGCAGATAATGTATCCATGTATTGCCCTTTTCTAAGCATGCCTTTTTTAGAAGTTCTTTTAACGTCCGATTCATACATTCTACAATGCCATTAGATTGTGGATGGTATGGTATATGAAACCTTTGCTGTATGCCAAACAAATTACATATTTGTTTAATGAGATCACTAACAAACTGTGGGCCATTGTCTGACTCTATGACCTGTGGCCATCCCCAATGGCAAAATATATTTTTCTATAAAGCCCCTGCAGTTGCTTTAGCTGTTATTGTTTTGGTAGGAATTGCTTCTACCCATTTTGAGGAAAACATCCACTACTACCAGCAGGTATCTATAACCTTCCTTTACTGTTGGCAAAGGACCTGCATAATCTATTTGAACTGCATACCATGGTCCATCTACTGGCTGCACCTGATGTAACTGAGGGCCTTTGCATTTAGCTTTAACCTGCAGACAGATTAAACATTATTCTACAATTAGTTTGCAGACCTTTTTTAAATTTGGGTCCCAATATTTTTCTTTTACAACTGCCCATAGCTTATCAGCTCCTACATGTCACAGTATTTGGTGATTTAACTTGACCAAATGGCATGTCAACTGAAATGGTACATATGGCAACTGTAACCCCTTGGAAGTAATGTATACATAGTACTCCTTTGGTGGTATACCTGCTAGTTTGCACTGATCAGTTTCTTCTTTTAAGCCATGTTGTGTTTGTATATTTACAAGGTCTTTTTCTGTTGACTCTTCGTCTAACTCTTTTAAGACACTAACATCTACAATGGCATATTCATACTCTGGAAGTTCTTCTTCATTTTGTGCTGCTTGTTTTGCCTAAGTATCAGCTAACACATTTAACTTGTAAGTTTCACTGGTTGGCTTTTGATGTGCTTTTACTTTCAAAATGCTGTACTGTCCCTGTTGATTTGATATTGTTATAACTTTATATATACCTTTTAATACTTCAGCATGCCATAATGGTTTACATGCACTATCTACAAATCCTTGCCTTACCCAGGTTTCCATATGCAGTCTTAAAGAATTTACTACATAAGCAGTATCTGAAAAAATGTTAACAGGGTTATAATACTTTAGCATATATAGTACTGCCTTCAGTTCAGCTCTTTGAGCTGACATGTGTCCTGGTAACTTGATTAGTTCGGGAAAACCCAGTTGTGGATTCTCTGGAACTATGGCAAATCCTGTCCAGTATCTGCCTTGGTCCCAATGTCATAGGTTCATACTAGGCTATCTTCCCAAGGGCATTTATAAGCCTAGCCCATAGATATGTGGCTTTCGCCACCCCTTTAGTTTGAATAAAACTATGCCTATTATTTTGCTGTGCCTCTGTCAAGCAGAGACACTGAAGTAATCCCTGGGGTATATCTGCGATCTCCCATCCATTGGTCAAGATTGTTCTTGAACAAGGCCAGCGAGGTGCTCTGCCTCACATGTACCGGGATTTTGTTCCACAGCATAGGGAGTCTCTGGGTGATGAATCTGTCCCTCCAGCACGTCCTATTAATAACCGTGTCAAGGTTTAAGTCTCCCGCCCTTGTGGTTCTGAGATTTTTTGAGGTGAAGCATATTCATCAAATCTGGGTTTGACATGGCCTTATATGTCAGGCACAGGTCACCTCTGAGCAAGCGGTATGAGACTGAATAGAGCTGGAGTTCTTTCAGTCGGGCAGCATAAGACATATTTTTGAGACCCTTTATCCTTTTGGTGAGGAACTTTTGGGGCCTTTCCAGCTGCTGCAGGTGTCGGGTCAGATACATTCCGAATGGGGCATTGTACTCAATCATAGGTCTAATGAGTGATGAGTACAGGGGATTTTCAAAAACATTTTGCTGAGAGTGTGAAATGCATACATTTTTTGCTGATTCTGTAGGAGACATGTCCATTAAGCAAATTCCTTATTTTTCAAGCCACAGTCATTTAGTATGGATGCTAATCACATATTGCTAAACTCTACTCCTACGCTTAAGAAAGCTTTATTTTATACCTTATTTATGTTACATATTTGTAGCAGAATTACTTTCAGCCTTAATATTTTGTTGAGCATACTTTAACAGTTCCCTCTTTTGATTTATTTTTAACCAGGGATACATCTTCAGCATTATTTGATAATACTTTTTCATTATGATAATTAACAACAGTAACGTGACTAGCTCTTGTTAAACAAACTTTAATACATGTAAATAATATGTAACCAAGCACTACAATAGCAATAAAAGAAATTAAAAATATAATGATTTTTCATGTCCATCCTGTAAATAGACTACTAAACCATTCATTCTAATCATCATTCCAGTTTTTTCTAGCATGTTGAGACACTTGTGCAATCACTTATAAATGTGCTTTTACAGATTCTGTTTTGTCTGGGATAAATGTACAACATTGTTCTCCTATTAAAGCACATGTGTACCCCCTTGGGATGCTAGTATGTAATCTAATTCCATTCGATTTTGTAAAACCATAGTTCGTATAGCTGTCATTCCACAGTAATGTCAAGGACTGCACTGAAAGTGGCATTTGCCAATACCTCAACTAGTTTGAATAGTTTTCTCAGCTCCCAGATAGATGGCTTTTGCAGCCCCACACCAAGGGAAAATACCTTCTCCAAAGAATACATCATCTCCTAAATCCATATCTTTTAATTTAATATAATCAAGATTTTGATGATAGATACGTGATGTATCTAAGGTGTCTACTGGATTTTCTGGACTTTCAATCACAGGTATTATATCCCTTTTCTTTTTTGCATTTCTAATGCTTCCTCTTGGTAATTCCTTTACATGATGCATTGCTGGTACCACTAACCCTGTGCCATCCCATCCATTTGGTAACCATTTATAAGCATATTTGCCACAGATGTAATATAACCCATCTGACAGAGCAACACTGCTATTTACCAGACTGCCATTTACATGCCCCATAGTAGAAGTGTTATCATGTACAACTGTAAAGTTGTTATCTATTTACTTTGCCAACATGTAATATTGGTTTTACATTAGTTTTAATCATTTTCTGAAAAATGAAACACTGCTGTGTCACTTAATATTAACTGACCCTTAATTGGTATTTAAATAAGAAAACCATGGAAAAATACTCCACGTACTGGTATGTGGGTGTGAAAGTTTAACATTTCAATTGTTTGAATACAATTACTATTATCCACTGGAACAGTTCCATTTTGTTGAAAACATGTGATTCCCTGCACTATAGCAGATAACTGTTCTCTTGCTTTATGTAGCTGTACATTTATGATTTGATCTCCTGTCTCATTTATTAATACGCTCCAACTACTAATGGAATTTAGTGGAATAGGTATTTTAAAGGCATAACCCCTGTTATTTTTGATATTAAACTACATACCCAACAATTAGAAACATTCATGCTTTTTGCCTACCAACATTGTCTTGCCAAAAAGGTATTATAAGATGGTGACCAGTCTCGTTCACTTTTCCAGATTTCTTTACTTTCTTTTTTATGTAACTTTATGGTTTCATTAACAGTTTGTAAATACAATTTAATGCTAAGCAATACAATGATAATTAGTATGACAATTATTATTGCTTTAAAAAAAACATCCTTTAAATAAAATTTCCATTGTCAATTGATTTTGCCTTTGGTCATTCGAAACTGGATTTCCAAAAGGATGCACTTTAAACCATGTCAATTTCATTATGTTTTTTTTCTGTTGGAAACCTACAAGAGAATACACTTAATCAGATTTACATTTCTCACTGTTTTTGATCATTCTTAGTTGATCTTTATGTACCAACATTCTTCTGTTTTTCTTTTTTCTTTTGATTTTGTACAGTAATGGTCCAATTTGTTCCAGTACTTCAAAAGGGCCTTGCCAATTGCTAGCCCATGGTCCTTCCATTTGGAACATTTTTACCAGTAGCTTTGTTCCACAGGGAAGGTTTTCTTCACTGGTAATATTGGCACCTTTTTCCATAGATGGAACACTTGTTCCCTTGCATTATAGTCAAATATGGTAGTAAGTTGTTTTAGCCATGCTTGATGTTTGCTGATTTCAAGCATGGACCTACCATTAGGTATATCTAGGTCAAATGTTAATTGTATGGGCATTTTGCGGCCTGTCGTTATTTCATATGGGGAAATACCTGTTTTGCTGTTTGGTGTTGCTCGAATACCCATTAAAATACCAGGCAGATAATGTATCCATGTATTGCCCTTTTCTAAGCATGCCTTTTTTAGTAGTTCTTTTAACGTCCGATTCATACATTCTACAATGCCATTAGATTGTGGATGGTATGGTATATGAAACCTTTGCTGTATGCCAAACAAATTACATATTTGTTTAATGAGATCACTAACAAACTGTGGGCCATTGTCTGACTCTATGACCTGTGGCCATCCCCAATGGCAAAATATATTTTTCCATAAAGCCCCTGCAGTTGCTTTAGCTGTTATTGTTTTGGTAGGAATTGCTTCTACCCATTTTGAGGAAAACATCCACTACTACCAGCAGGTATCTATAACCTTCCTTTACTGTTGGCAAAGGACCTGCATAATCTATTTGAACTGCATACTATGGCCCATCTACTGGCTGCACCTGATGTAACTGAGGCCTTTTGCATTTAGCTTTAACCTGCAGACAGATTAAACATTATTCTACAATTAGTTTGCAGACCTTTTTTAAATTTGGGTCCCAATACTTTTCTTTTACAACTGCCCATAGCTTATCAGCTCCTACATGTCCCAGTATTTGGTGATTTAACTTGACCAAATGGTGTGCCAACTGAAATGGTACATATGGCAACTGTAACCCCTTGGATGTAATGTATACATAGTACTCCTTTGGTGGTATACCTGCTAGTTTGCACTGATCAGTTTCTTCTTTTAAGCCATGTTGTGTTTGTATATTTACAAGGTCTTTTTCTGTTGACTCTTTGTCTAACTCTTTTAAAACACTAACGTCTACAATGGCATATTTATATTCTGGAAGTTCTTTTTCATTTTGTGCTGCTTGTTTTGCCTAAGTATCAGCTAACGCATTTAACTTGTAAGTTTCACTGGTTGGCTTTTGATGTGCTTTACTTTCAAAATGCTGTACTGTCCCTGTTGATTTGATATTGTTATAACTTTATATATACCTTTTAATACTTCAGCATGCCATAATGGTTTACCTGTACTATCTACAAATCCTTGCCTTACCCAGGTTTCCATATGTAGTCTTAAATAATTTACTATATAAGCAGTATCTGAAAAAATGTTAACAGGGTTATAATACTTTAGCATATATAGTACTGCCTTCAGTTCAGCTCTTTGAGCTGACATGTGTCCTGGTAACTTGATTAGTTCGGGAGAACCCAGTTGTGGATTCTCTGGAACTATGGCAAATCCTGTCCAGTATCTGCCTTTGTCCCAATATCGTGCTTCATCCACAAAGATGGATGGCTTAAAGTGCTCAAAATCATATGCCAAAAATTGCACATCAGATGACATTATCTTTTCTAAACAGTTATGCTGTTTCCCTTCATATCCCATATAATTGGACAAATAATATTTGTCCCCTGTCTGTATAGTGACAGTTTTCATTCAAAAATGTGCCATCCATTTTGCAAAGACTGCCTGACTAATACCATCTGTAATTTTATTCATTTCAAAATTGTCTATCAGAGCTTTTGCTGCTTGATGTGGTGTTTGCACTATAATGCTGGAAAATACAGTTAGGTACTCACTTTGATTTATACCCCAGTAAATGGCTAATAATTGCTGTATACATGGGTGGTAGCCCAGTTCTACTGGCGTCATCTTCCTACTACAAAAAGTGATTGGAAGTAAAGTTTTTTCCATTCTATTGTTGCTACTATGTTGCCATTCCTGTAGTAATACGACAGACAGTGTCTTTTCCCCTGCTGCTGCTTGTAGTACAAATGGTAACTTTGGTGTGGGTGCTATTAATTCTGTACTTTGTGCTAATTTTACTTTTATTTGTGAAAATGCCTCCTCTTCATGGGGTCCCCACTCTAAAAAGGTGGAGTTCTTTTGTTCCTGTCACATTTTGTATAGGGGAGCAGCCACAGCTGGATAATCCTCTATAAATTCCCTGTTGTAATTCATGATTTCCATGAATTTATGTAGGTCTGTTATAGTCAGTGGCTTTTCCATTTGTAAAATGCCTTGCACACACATAGGGAAAGGAGACCTTTTTGTCGGTTTTATAATAGTACCTAGAAACTTGACTTCTTGTGACAAACTGAATTTTTCACTTTTAACATTAAACCCTGCCTGCTGTAGAGTATGAAAAACTCTTTTAAAAAGCCGTACATGCTCTTCTACTGTCTCTGACTAAATCAAAATGTCATCAGTGTAATATAACACTGAATCATCCTTTTCAAAATGTTGTAGAATGGATCCTACTGTCTGATGAAAAATAACTGGACTATTTTGAAATCCTTGTGGTAACCTTGTCATGATATATTGCTGTTTTTTAAATGTAAAGGCAAATCTTGGCCAATCTTTTATTCTGAGTGGTACTGCAAAAAAAACATTTGCTAAATTTATTACTGTAAACCACTTACTTTGTGGCTTACTATGTGCAGCCAACTCTGGGACTCCTGGAATCAAATGTGCTCAGGAGTAGTATATTGATTAACCTTCCGTAAATCAATAACAAAACGATAACTACCATCTTTTTTCTTAACTGGCCAGATTGGTGAATTTGTAGGACTGTTGCCTTTTTGTATAATCCCTTCCTTTTCCCATTCTACAATACATTTTTCCATATGTTCTTCTGCCTTCCTAGGAATAGGATATTGTTTTTGAAAAGGTGGTATATAGTCTTGATCACTTCCTACCCCTACTGGGCTTTCTAGTTTCCCACAATCACTAGGACCCTTGGACCACAGATTTGGAAATTGCTGTTGTAAATACTTCCACACATCCTCACTGTCTATATTCACATATCCTGTAGGTTTGTCAGGTTTTTCAGGCATAGATTGCATAGCAACCTGTACTTTGCTCTCCCTCTCCTTTTTACTTGTTTCCTATCCACAGAATCCCATTAGGTAGATCAATTACTATGCCCAAAGGCCAGAAACTGTCCATACCAATAATGGTATTTGAGCAAGATGGATGCATTAAAAATGCACCCTTCCATGTCTGTCCCTCTTGGCTAAACTTTATGTCCATATGTTGGCTACTCACTTCATAGCATCCTGTGCCAGTAAATACTAAAATGCAAACCTTTTTTATAGGATTCACTGGTAACTGTCTGTTTGTGACAGATACTGCTGCTCCTGTGTCTAATAAGACATTCTTCCACAGTGACCCCTCTACCCAGATATCAACCAGTGGTCATCCATCTCGACCCTTTTTAAAAGTGGTCAGGAAAGATACCAGAGTATGGGGGGCACATCCATATTGTAAGGAGAGCCATTCATTCTCCCCTTTATTATCAAATGCAATATGACATACCTCATATTTTTTGCTTGTCATCTTCCTCTGTGTCTGAGTGATCTACATATTTAGGCTTTTCAATCTCTTTTCTTAACTGTTGCCTAGCTATTCCCTCTGCCCGTTTTATCCAATGTTTCATATTTACAGGTGAAACTGCTTGAAAATCTACAGGGCATACTTTCCCTTTTCCTGTATACTGATGGCCCTTATAGTTATTTTGACCAATATTGTAAGGTTTTTGTACATAACCCTGCTTTTATGACTTTTCTTGTAAATTTTTTGGCTCTGTTTTTGGAAACACCCCATGTTCTTCCTTCTTTTTATGCCAGGCTTTGTAATGATCGCTATTTTGCTTAACATGTCCTATTTTTTACAAAAGAAGCATGTTGGTGCCTTTTGTTCATTACCTGTGCCTGGTCCTGGTGCTATAGACATAGAGGCAGGAGCTGGTGGTGCAAATGCAGCTCTTTCTGCTGGAGGTTAGTCACACTATTGTTGCCTTCCTCTGTTTTTTACTCCACCGATTATCTCAAATGGCTCACTATCATCTTCAAATGCAAAGATATGATGTGAGTATAATGTCCCAACATTGACCATAGTCTGTCCCCTCATTAATTTTTGTACCAAACCAGTGAGGGTATCAGACATTTCTTCATAGATACATTTAATATCCCCTGGAACCCCTTTGACTTGCTCTAAAAGCAATTTATTGGCTGTTTTTGTATTTCTCTTTTTCCCATATCTCTGATTTTTTGATATATGATTTGAAAGGCAAGCCTAAATTGTTCACTTTGTTCCATTAATTTATCTGTAATAGTAATTTTGCAATTATCTAATAACTTAGCTGTGAGCGGTTGCCCTTGTGTAAATGTCATTAGAACAGCTGTCATACGTCCTACTTTAGTATTTAACTGAGAAGCATCTTGCTTTAACTGAATTAAAGTTTTAAAACATTTGGGTATGAAAATCCAGAAACATCTAAGCAATGCATCTGTCCATATACCAGATCCTACTGTATATGCCACCCATTCTTCAAATGCAAGCATGTTATAAAATATTTTTATCATTCCACTGTGGTAAACTCTGTAATAACCTAGACTGTGTATACAAATCTGTAGTGGTTCCCTGTCTCTGTTCTATAATTTGGACTGGTTTTGTATTTTTTAACTCTTCCTTAAGCTGGGATATCAAGACAGTATCTTGTAGGTTAGTCTCTCTTAATTCATCTAATTATTCTTCCTTTTCCTTCAAACGCTGTTTAAGGTCTATAATTTCTTTCTGTAGTTGTTTAAAGGATTTATGATACCTGATATTAGATTCCTCTGTTGACTGTAGGGCTCCTATGCACTATTTCACTCTGATTGGTTTCAAGTATGTATGTAAAGAATACTATTTTCATATTCTGCTGTTTGTCTGAGGAAGGCTAAATATTCGATTTAGCCGAAAGCGCTAACATTTATCTGGTTTAAATAAAACGTCTGCCTTTTTTATAAGTATTCTCTTATAGTGTTCTGTTCGCTAATTTGCTCAAGTTTATTGTCTTTAAGTCTTTTTGCCTGTTCCTATGCACTTTTGACAGAGGTCCTGGATGTCATTTCTGAACTTTTTAAACTCACCCTGTTTGTCTTTTAAGAATTTATTAAATTCTTCTGTCGTTGTATCATAAGCCTTGTTCCTGACCTCATCTGTATGTGTAGCCGTGGCATCATTCCACGCTTATACATAATTTTTAAAGGGTGTCACAAGATCTACAGAGAATTCTGTCAATAGCAGATGTGACTGTTGCTGTAATTCAGAAATTAATGTACTAACAGGACATAACTGTTTTACATCTAGATATAATGAAGACACTATACCCTTAGTTAATTCTTTATCATGAAAAGGTCTGTTTTCACAGTCTATTTTAGCAATATCATGCAATACTTTTTATGGCATGGCACACAAAATGCAGTTTCTGTTAAATCACACAATAAAAATTTACTATGATATACTTCATTTTTTGTTGCAAATACCAATCAAATGTTATAATCCATTTACATAATGCCTGTATGTCAACTTGCCCTAATAAGGTTTTACATTTACTAATGTGTTGTGTATACCAACATTGCAACTTATTCCAATTTTTATCTGGTTGTTCTGCTACATTAAGAGTAAAGCTTGGCTTACACTTGCTTGAATTCTGTCTAATAGCATCCATACTAAAAATGTGACATAGAAAAAAGTCTAACCAGTTAGCAAAAAAACAGGTGATCAGGCTGTTGTTGCTGATGGCTGGAAATTTTTCAGAGCCACTAGAGAAGCTAGTGTAACACAACAGGCAGTGAGATGGTGTGAAAGTAGAGGTTCACCTTTTCTTGAAGAATTAATGGCACTGCAACTTTCCTGGACTGCAGGCTCAATCTGGATTCAGATGTCTGAGAATTTTTACTACTGCAAGTTGCATAAACTGGAGTACCTCTGTTTAGGATTTACACATATGTACAAATGTTAGTTACTGCAATATGACTGAAGTGACCCTCTGCAGGGCTTACCACTCCCTCTGTGTTCAAATGCAGGCTAGCTTGCCATTGAAAAATTAATGACAAGGTGCTGCTTACTGTGATGGATCTGAAGCCTTCTTAAGACACTCAATCTTCATTCACAGTCTGTTGCCCACAGAAACTTGCAGAGTGTACACTGATACAGCACCTAAAACTCTGTCACTTTAAAAACAGTAACCAATAAAAGACTTTTTATAACACATCACATGAACTACGGTTGCAGCTTCAGGTACTGTTCTTCTTTAATTCTCAAACAGCATGGATGATGTGAGAGATACAATATTACCTCAGAACAAATGTGTTCCTACACAAATGCCTTTATCTTTAACATAATTTAATTTACAGTTCTTATATAAAGTTTTAGTGACACAGTTCAAATCCTGTTTTTCTCTTGGTATTCTATTTTGGACTTTGTATGAGAACATCTGTTTGCTGGTGTTTGCAGAAAAACATATTTTCATCCAGTAAAGTTATTGTCTTTTAAGGAAACACCTTGTGGACAAATCCTCAAACATCCTTAGTTAGTGTCATATGATAGAAACATGTCCTGTTGTCCATTCTTTAAAGAAGCTGCATGCATCCTGTTTTTCATATGGTTACTTTTACTGACAATGTGAAATGCATACATCCTGTTTTTAAGTCTGTAAGAAGTCAGCTTTTTCTAACAGTGTGAAATGCATACATTTTGCTGATACTGTAGGAGACATGTCCGTTAAGCAAATTCCTTATTTTTCAAGCCACAGTCATTTAGTATGGATGCTAATCACATATTGCTAAACTCTATTTCTACATTTAAGCAAGCTTTATTTTATACCTTATTTATGTTATATATTTGTAACAGAATTACTTTCAACCTTAATATTTTGCTGAGCATACTCTAACTACTACTTCCAGAACTTCACATTACACACACTATCCTGAATGACCCCTCTTCCTGCCCTTCCATCTCCAACCTAGTATCCCACCCCATCGTCATTTTCGTACTTCCAGCAAAAACCTTCTTGATATATATAAACCTAATAAAAATATAGGAAAGTCCCTCTACAAATTTTCTGTTGCACATGTTTGGAACTCATTCTCTCAAAATATTAGAAGCATTCATCAAAAACACCTGTTCAAAAAGGAACATTTCTTCAGAGAACATGGTCCTGCCCTTATCTAACCCCCACTTGATCTAGCCTCTTCTCAACTTTAACTCATTTTCCCTATTTTACTCTTTACTTCATTGTACTTGCCTCATATACCTTTATTTTTATTTTTATTTATTTATTTTACATTTGTTGACCAGGCTAGTCTAACTGGATACATGTCCATTTTCAGTAGAGGCCCGGGGAGAAAAGCTCCACTTTTAAACTAGATAAAATCAAAACAATACAAAAAAGATACATGCAATATGTAAAGTAAATAATAATTTCTTCATCAGCTTAAGTTATACAGAACTAAAAATATACAGATTTTGAGTACTGGGTTTAATAAGGTAAAATACAGTATTATGACCAAGGGAAAGAGATAGATTATTCAATATTAGTAAAATGGGTATGGATGTGCTTTTGAAATGATATAAAAAGGTTATGAAAGGTGTATAAAAAGGTTATAAAAGGTGTATAACACAGGGAAGTAGGAGAAATTATGGAGGACAGGAAAGTAGGAGAAATTATGGAGGATACGTACATGAGGAAGTAATTATAGTCATAGTGTAAGAAATAGATTGGTTTATGTATGAGGTGGGAAGATAACAGTTCACTGAGGAAGGAATATGTAGTAAGGAGCATGCTCAGTGATAGCATGATGGGAATAAGATACTAGGGCAGGGAAGAGTGATAAAATTGCTAAATACTTCAAAGTGGGTTAAGGAGGAGATAAATAGAAAAGGTTATGGTGGGGATGGGGGGTTAGTACAAGGACAAACCCATTGTGTTTTTAAGTGAATTTTTAGTTGATTTTTAAAGAGAGGTAATGATGAAAGAGATGTAAGTTTATTGGGAAGTTTATACCTCCCTCTGCCCTCACTTCCATAGTATATATATATATATATATATATATATATATATATATATATATATATATATATATATGTATACATCTTTATTAAAAAAAACATTTCATTGAATGTTTTATCTATTTGTATGTACTTCATGTGTGATATTCTGTAGACCTGTCAATTGCTATTTAACCTACTTTATGTATAGATCCAGCTGTTGATTTTTCTTATGTTTCATCATGGTTTTAATTTTTTACTCTTATTTTTATTTTTGATTTGATTTTTATTGTAAAAATATATAATACTTCTGGAGCTTTTCTCCTCAGGTCTCCACTGAAAATAGGGCCCCTGGCTCAGTTGGACTTACCCAGTTAATAAATGTTAATAAGTAAAATAAATAAATAAATAAATAAATAAAACCAGCCTCATCTGTAAGGTAATGGAATGAATCATCATGGACCTCATAAATAAGGATATAGATGAGCTCCAAACCCTGGATCTGTCCCAGTTCGGTTTTGTCAAGGGCAGGTCATGCCTGCTAAACTTGGTGGACTTATTCATGAACGTGACAAATGCCACAGACAAGGGCAAAGCTGTGCACACAGCCTATCTTGAGTTGGTCAAGGCCTTTGACATCATCCCATGTTTGGGCATCATTGACAGACTAACCCAGTTGAATATCAACCCCTATGTTATCAGGTGAGTTTTAAACTGGCTCACAGATTGACTAACCTAAGTCAAAGTGGAAGACTTTACCTCTACCATCAGACCTGTCACCAGTAGGGTCCCACAAGGGTCAGTGCTGGGTCCCTCTTGTTTGACATATACTTCTCAGAAGTCCTGGCCAAAACAGAGAGCCTGTGGCTAACCGAGCTTGCAGATGACTGCAAATTAGGTGCTATCATTAAATCCCCTAGTGATGTCAGCTTACTTCAAAAGGGGCTTACACAGACCAATGATTGGTGCCAAAGCCATGGTCTTAAACTAAATGCTAAAAAATGCATCATCATTCCATTCAGTAAAAACAATGTCCCTGATGATTATAAAATAAGCGACAATACCCTAAGTACCAATTCAATAGTGAGAGATCTGGGAACACAACTTGACTGTGACCTCAACTTGTCCACCATGTGTCTACTGTGATGAGGAAGGCATTCTATATCATTCAACTGATTATCAAAGGCATAGCCTCAAGAGCAAAAGAGGTTGTAACTCCCCTATACTTGTTTCTCAACAGGCCTATTATTGAATATAATGCTCACTTTGGTATGTACCATACCAGACATCTGCAGCAACTTGAGAGACCTCAGACATTTTTAACTAAGAAAGTTCATGGTCTCCATCACATGTCTTTTACAGATAGACTGAAGTTGCTGTCACTATACCCAGTAGCATATAGACCACTCAAAAGCAACTTATGTCTGTTTTACAGGGCTATCTTTGACACAAATCTAATGGAAATGCTGCACATCTGTAAGTCAAATGGGACTGGAGTCACCCATTCCAGGGACCTCAGTCTAGCCTGTGAAATAAACAGGACCCGCTGGAGAGACAGACAGATCTCTCAGAGGTTGCCACTCCTGTGGAACAGGCTTCCAGGCTTCTAATGCATATCAGAGCACCTCCATGACCTTGTTTAAGTGCAACCTGGATGACTGGATGGGAGACCATGAATTTTTGCTGGGGATTGCCCCAGCTTCTCTCCTTAAAATGGGTAGTCCTTGCTAGAAAAACCTTGGGCATAGATGATATCTGTAATGTAGTATTATATTGGGATTTAATGGCTAGGCTTGTAAAGACCTTCAGGTCAATAGCCTAGTAACATCCTATAAACCTAGGAACATGTTACGACAGGATATTATATATTTTCCAAGATTAAGATGGGGTAAGTGATATAGTTTTTCTCCAGTGTTGCATGAATTTAGACTTAGTTGTAAGGGTGTAAGGCAGCAGCCCTCTTGCAAAAGCACTTTTTAATGTTTTTGTACATTCAGAGTTTGATGGTTCTCAGTAATATTGATGGATATTTGATATGAGATATTGGATTTTGTAATGGTGAATATTGATGATTCAGTGTATGTGCTATATAATATGTTGCAGTCACTTCATCTGAACTGAGGGAAGGGCAAAGCAAGGTAGCTGAATTTGGCTTTGGTTAAATGAAAACTCCATCTCAGAACTCAAAAAATATATATTTTCATTGTATCTTTGTTTTTGAGCTATTTTAATGCCTCAGAATGACTCCAAGTGCTTCTTTTACAGTTTTAATGCATTTTCCTCAAAATAGCATACGATGGGGCCTCCCTTGGTAATGTGATCTTGTTTTCTTGCTTTCATTCCTTCTTCCCAGAATACATTTCAAGTCTTCTTTATATGAATCATGCTAGACATAAGGACGTGGTGCTGTTTTCTCATGCCATTAAGATAGAATGGCAAGACTGTGAAGCACTGTAATCTAAACACACCTTCTGTGATAGAGATACTTCTATGTTTACCTTACTGTGCCTCATCTATGTGTATGTCAGAGCTTTTTCTATGCTATAAATATCTGTTAGCTACACCATGCAAAAGAAAGTAGGTAAATAACAGTTTTTTGTAAATGGAGACTTTTGTAGTTTTGAAAGAATTGACGGACCTTCCCCTACACTCTCATTCTGAGGTGTGAAAACTCACTGCAACAAATGATCCTAGCTGTATCATGATTGATAGTAGGACTCCAGACTAAGTCTGTCTGCTACTTTCCAATGCCTTCAGTGGAAAGTTATTTTACTCTCTCTTATGAATGATTCAGAATTAAAATGTGCTTTACTAGTTCCTTAATTATTTCTGTCATGTTCACCCTCCTTTTTTATTTCCTATTTATTTATACTTTGGTAACCAGGAAAGTGAACTGGTCCCAGAAACCTTTTCAACAATGACTTGGGCTACATTGGCAAAGATAATAACAAGTATTAAATGCACTTAGCAATACAAAGAAAAAAAATACTGATGTAAAGACATTGACCAAGACTGCATGTGCAACACATAGCCAATGTGTGACAGTGACCAAGTAAAACATTAAGCAACATTTTACTAGAATGTATATATTAATAATGCTTAACTCTACTATGTTGTTTATTATAAATAATGAATTGTATGCACCCATATTGTACACAGACACATGTATAGGTTTACTTTTGAATTGGCAAAGTGCCTGTCCTTGACTGGCATGTGGTCAAAAGGTACTTTTCCAATAGGCAGAATGTCAAACCAGAAAACATCGACTACACTACAGTGAGTGGGTAGTGTAGATCAATTATCTGAGTTTGACATTGTGAACGGAGATTGTGGTTCAGTGAAGAACAGGGAATTAACCATTTCCTCACTGTAGTTCAGTTTTGAAGTTGGTATATATAATTTGCAGGTTTCTTGGGGGTGCAGGGGGCCCCCCTGCAAAATAGTAAAATACATGTACCATTGACTGTGGAATGTCACAGTACTTTAAGCTACACAGCATGGGTGACTGACGTCACCTCCTGCTATGCTGAATACATCAAACTACGGGTGTCGATGTATTCAGTTTTGACTTGGCTGCCTTTTTGATGATAACAGATTCAACATATCGGGTTGAATTGTGACTGGTCGACTAATGCAGTTTCATTATTTATTTTATTTATTTATTTTACATTTGTTAACCAGGAAAGTCCACTGGACACACGTCCTTTTTCAGTGGAGGCCCGAGGAGAAAAGCTCCACAAATAAACAACAGTACGAATGAATGCAGTATATAACATACAAAACAGTTATGATAAACACAATATATAAAAATAAGTTGACATTAACAGAGTGAGAAAACATAATAAGTACATACATACAAAAAATAAAGCATGATGTAAATTTGACTAGTCTGGTTATGTAATAGTCCTAGGATATAGCCCTATATACAACAAACAGAGAGCTGTTAACAATTCTGTACAGAGTACAGTGAAACTGAAGATTGCAGTTTGCCTGGACCAGTACAGGAACAGAGCGGATAGAAGTAAAGTGAGTTCTTAGTGTCTTTTTAAACTGTGTTAATGTAAGAGTGAAGATAATGTGTCTAGGTAAGGAGTTCCATAGTTTGGATATGTAGTTAGAGGAGAGTGATTCTCCCACTGTGTTGAGGAGTTTAGTTACTTCAAGAAAGAATTTATTGTTTGAGCGCAGAATCCCATTACTTCAGTATGGTTGCAGTAAGGTTTATAGGCAAGGGCTTTTCTTGGGGTAATGCAGAATTTTATGAGCTAGCGTAAGTTGGTTGTATTGCAAGTGTTGAGGACATTCTAACCAGTTAAGCTGCTTTAAGGCTAGGCAGTGCTGTGTTCTGTATGGGGAATCAGTGGCGAACCTGGTGGTGTTGCTAAAGTAAGATTCTAGTTTTGCAAAATCAGTCTTTCTAAGATTGGTGAGGATCGGGTAGGCATATAGTAGGGTGGAAAGGAGGTGGGTATGAGATCTGGTGGCTTTTGATTGTTTGGTAAGATACTGTCTGTTCCTATAGAGGGTTCCCATTTTGTTGTGTACTTTCTTAACAGTGTGGGCAATGTGAATATCAAATCTCAAGTTATTGTCAATCTCAACACCGAGACGTTTAGTGCGAGATATGGGGGAACTTATAGTATTGTTAGTGGATATTATATTAAAGGTGGGGTCTAAGGGGGTGTATCTGGATGGTTTGAAAAGAAGCAGTTTTCTTTTGTTAGGATTCAAAATAAGTTGGATGTTAGATAGAAATTTTTCAACTGCTAGAAAAGATAGTTGAGTAAGTGATTGTAGTTCTTGTAAGGAAGAGGCTGAACAGATTAGAGTGGAATCATCTGCATATTGTATGACAGATGCATGAGGAACAGAAGAGTGGAGGTTGTTAGTATACAGAGAGAAAAGTAATGGACCTAGAATGGAGCCTTGTGGCACGCGAAGAGTGGCTGGGAGCAATGGAAAGAGTTTGTGCTGCCACAGCATTGCTTGTTGGCAGCCGCTTAGATAGCTTTGGAACCAGGCTAAGGAGGAGTCACTAAGGCCTATATTGGAAACAGTTTTGATGAATATACTGTATCCAACCATGTCAAAGGCTTTTAATAGGTTGATGAAGGTGGCTGACACAAATCTGCCATTATTTCTGTGGTAGTTAACTGTGCTGGTGAAGGACATAAGAGCTGTGGTGGTACTGTGATAAGGGTGGAAGCCATGTTGAGTAACTGATAGGAGTTTGTGTATGCAAGTAGTCCATAATTTGGGTGTGTATACACCTTCCAGGATTTTGGCTATAGGGGATAGGGCAGCTATTGGGTGATAGTCTATCAGTTCTGTGGAGTTCCTTCCTTTATGAACAGGGAATATGTATGGCATTTTCCATATTTCAGGGACAAGGGCTTCGGACAGGGATCTGTTAATGAGAATGGATATAGGGTAGGCAATGGCATTGGCTGCTGTTTGTAGGAATTCTGCTGGTAAGTTGTCAGATGCTAGTGTTGTAGGCTTGAGTTTTTTAAGGTATTTTTTAATCTTGTCAGTAGAGATGGGCTGAAAGTGGAATAAGTTGTTATTGTGGGTGATATATAGGCTTCTGTTGATGGAGGGTTGTTAGCAAAGTTTTGTTGGTTGGATAGGGCTAGAATTGTGTCAGTGAAGAATTTGTTAAATTGTGTGGCTATGGTTTCTGATGTGTTTTCAGTGGTAGGGGTGGGGTACTACTTTACCTGATGAGAGAATTTTGTTAATGGCTGCCTAGAACTTTTGAGGATTATGCGAATGCTTTATTTGTAGATTATGGGAGTAGCTAGCTTTATCAGGTTCTACCAGTTTTTTAGCTTTATTTCTGTGCTCCAGGTAGGTTTGTTTACTGGCTTGGGATCTGGTTTTGTATCAATGGTGCCAGGCTTTGTCCCTGGTTTTGAGGAGTGCTCTAGTTTCCTTTCTTAGATAAGAAGCACTGTTGGCTTTGATTCTGATGGTTCTGGGTGGGGTGTGAAGATTCAGGATGTTTAGACAGGTGGAATTAGAAAATTTGACAGCTTTGTTTAGGTCAAGATATTTTAATGGTGTCCAGTTACAGTGTTTTATGTCAGTGATGAGGTTGTTGGGGTTAAGATTCTCTTTATTTCTAATTATTTAGTAGACGGTTCCTTTGTTGCGGTGGAAAAGTTGTCCAAGCAGGAAGGTTGGTAGATGGTCACTTAGACCATCAGGTAGGCAACCTGTATGAAATGGTTACACTGGTCTGTTTGTTAGTATCCAGTAAAGGATTGATTCCCTATTAGCTGATTTGTCTAATTTGGTTGGAGATTGGATAGTTTGTGTAAAACCTTGAAGGTTAATATGATGTGACGGACCATGAAAGTTCCATGTTAGCCAATCAATGTTAAAGTCTGCCAGGATGAAAGTTTCAAGTTGGAGACTTTCATTAATTCACTAGTAAACCTACACACACACACACACACACACACACACACACACACACATGTGTATATATATATATATATATATATATATATATATATATATATATATATATATATATATATATATATATATATATGTATATATATATATATATATATATATATATATATATACATATATACATATATCTTTATAAAATTGTATTGCATGGAGTGCACCCATACTGCACATGTATATAGTGTCTGTGTATGTTTGTGTATATGTGTGTGTATAAAGTGCATGTGTACAAAAATGTACGAGTGTGTGTGTGTGTGTGTGTGTGTGTGTGTGTGTGTGTATTACAAATAGTCACCTCCACTCCACAAAACACCTCCGTATAAAACACAAACAAGTCCGCTTGCTGTACAATGAAGGGTACCCTCCTGTAGACTTTTGAAAAAGTTAAAAACACTGTCCCAGCAATTCCAAATGATATGAGATGGTCACGTATACCAAAAAGGAAAATTTATTGATACGAACATCAAAACTCCATAAAACAAAACAACAAACATAGGATTGAGCGCTTTGCCTATAGGTGTTTAGACTTCATCAGAATCAAATTATGCCCTTGATGAACTGCTTTTTATAGCACTTGGGTAATAGGTTAATTAATTAATTGATAGTTTATGTAGCTAGAATATCCTTCATTAAATAAACAGGGTGTAATAGATCTTGACCAGTGCAAAATACTTTCGCTAAAGACTATGTATACTGAAGGTATTATTAATGTTATTACATCAATTCTTTACTTATAAATATATTGAAATAAACACATGTATATAAATATTTATTTAAAACAAACTTGATACATCCCTACCTATTCTAAGCTTGTAAATACACATTATATTAGGCCATAGTGAACAACTATCAATGCATAGGTAAAATATAAAAATATATATTCTGCATATTAGTACAAAATAGATGCACCATAAATAAACTCTTATTACAATGAAATGTAAAATGTAGAATATCAATTACTACATATAAATAAATAAATAAATTATTATATTAGCTTCCTACATAATGAATATTTACTAAGAAATGATCTATGTGCAATAAATGTGAAAATGTATATATAAATATGTAAAAAATACAGTTAAAATCTATATGATGAATACAATAAATATAATAGATATAAAATTATATATATATATACATTTGTATATATGCATATATATACACAAGTATACACAGGTGGTCAGGGATATATATTATTCCCTTTTGGGATTATTTGCCAGAAGTTTTAATGCTGGTTTTATGGGAAAGGTAGTCATTCATCCCCACATGGCCACATGCATCTAACCTGAGTTGCCATATGAGTTCCCTATATTCCAGGAGGGTTTCCCAATCACCCCCCTGTCACCTTTCTTTACCTCTTCTAGTACCCAAAATTTAATATTTGCTTTTTCACATGTTAGGGTGTGTCTAAACAGTGCATTATTTTCATTCTTTTTGTTTATATCCCTCATGTGTTCATAAATCCGTTGCCTGAAGTGTCTTTCTGTTTTCCCAACGTAATATGACGCACATGCCTTACAATATGCCAAGTATACCACACCCTTAGTGTAACAAGTGAAATAACCATAACTTTTCAACCTAATACCGCTACCCTCCAGGAATAATTCCTTTTCTCCCGTAATAAAGGGACACTGACCACATCTTCCACATTTGTGTGTACCTATTTTATGTTGTGTTCCACCTTTCTCATATGTTACCTTTTTCTTCTCAAAAAGCAATTTAAAATTAAGATTCCTTCTATAGCAAAATTTAAGAGGCTGTTGAAATATATATGATTTATCATTCATTCTTGAAAAAATCTTCCAAGCCTCATTTAATCCCTGTTGTAACCAACTTATACCTTTGTAATAAGTAAGGGTTAAACGTAATGTATTTTCATCCTTAAATTTGTTGGTCCCTCTATTCCAATTGTTATTGCCTGTGTTAATAATATTTGCTTTAGATCCTAGAAGTGGTACATATTGAGTTTTACATTTTTTAAGACCTCTTTCTTCATGCTTTTAATTAGTCCTAAGGGGTAACCCCTTTCCTTAAATACATTTTGTATAGTTTCCATTTCCTCTCTGCACTCCAATTCTTCACTGGTCATTCTCGACGCCCTAATCATTTGACCTTTGATAATGTTTCTTTTTATGTGCAGGGGGTGGTCACTCTCATAATGTACGTATGAATTAGAAAAACAATCTTTCCTAAAAATCCTAGACTTATATTTCTTATCCTTTGTATTCTTACTAATAGTTACGTCTAGGTAATTAACAAAATCTGAATTAAATTGATACGTAAATTCAAGAAAGGTTGTTGTAGTATGTAAATATTGTATAAATTCATCTATCTGTCCAGATGTACCTTTCCACAAGATAAAAACATCATCCAGGAATCAAAAATATTTCACAATATGTTCATAAAAGGATGATTTAAACACAAACTCCAATTCCCAAAAAAGCATTACAATATTGGCGTAGATGGGGGCACAGGCAGATCCCATTGCCACCCCATCAATTTGGTGATAAATATCACCCTGAAAGTAGATAAAATTATTTTTCAAAACTAATTCCATATTCTCTAAGACCAGTCTGAAATCTAGATTGTTCAAAAAATTAAAACTAACCAACATATGTTCAAACCAACCCAGACCAGTGTCATGGGGTATAACTGAAAACAGGTCTTTTACATCTACTGTAATAAACAGATAATTTTCATGATATTGAATATTATTAAATTTTACTAAAAAATCCCATGAATCTATTAGGATATGTTGATAGTTTTTATAGAATTCTTTCAGTTTTGTATCTACGTAAATGGCTAGGGTTTGTGTTTTAGAGCATTGTGATGTCACTATCGGTCTTAGTGGGGGATTATTCACCTGTTTATGTATTTTAGGGATACAAAATATCTCAGGGATAGTTGGTTTCTGTACCCTAAATAAATTGTATAGATCTATATCAATAAGTCCATGTAACAGGTTGTCTTCCCATAGGAGGTCAATTTTCCTATAATAAATGTTCATCTCATTCCTAGATACAATCTGGTATCTGTCACTATTATCCAGAATCTCTAACATTCTTTTAGTATAATCCCAATGATCCATCAGGACCACACCACCCCCCTTGTCTGGTTTCATAATTCTTATTTTGTCATTCCCCTGTAACGTCCTTAAAATGTTAATTTCTTCAACTGTTAGATTACCAAATTCCTTAACATTGTTTTTTCTCTCCTCGTAACCTTCCCTAACCATGTTCAGGGCAAATGACTCAAAATTAGAACTATCCTGTTGAAGAGGGGGGTTGAAGGTACTCCTCCTTTTAAGTGGGTCAATTCCTTTTTTGTCTGTGTTTTCAAACATACATTTCAGATTCAACTTCCTTGTAAATAATTTAATATCTAATACAACTTCATCAACCTTTGGCTTTTTAATAGGAATAAAGGAAAACCCTTTTGTAAATAAGCTAAAAAAATCCAGGTGTTATCTCCAAATCTGTAAAATTATATATATTAAAATTATTCTCAACATGTATTTTGCACATAGTCATATTGGGGATTTCTCCCAAATTAACACAACTTTGTTCAACTAATTCATTGGATATGTCCAAAACTACTTGGTGTGTATTAAGCCCACCACCTAAACCATCTCCAGTGTTCCCACCATGTACAATTAAGTTATGTGAATTGTACGTCCTTTCTTTAAAAGGATGATTACTTTCAATGTCTACTGTTACCTGAACTGAGTTCCCCCCTGTCTCCTCTGATGGTAACTTCCCGTAGCCTCTGCATAAGAGTATGGGCGGTTCTGGTTCCTTATTCTCTCGGACCTCCGGGGGCCCTCTCCTTCCACTAAAGGGTCATATGGTTCCACCTCACCACTAAAGTCCAGGAATGTTTGACTTCCATTACTAGTATTGGATCCCATATTATTTTCCTTAATTTGTGCCCTTTTTCTGGGTGGATTTCCATATCTGAAATCCCTATCAGTAGTATCTTCAGGTCAATATTGAAAATATTTTCTCTTTATGTTGTTAATACCACCATTCACATAGGCCCTACCTTCTCTATATTCTCGTATATCACGTTCTATTTTCCATAATTTCCTATTATAGTTTTTAGAGACATTGGTATCAACATCCTGAAGTACATTAGAGTAAATATTCTTATATTCTTTTATGGTAAACAACACATCATTACTAATGTCTTTATGCAATTTATCTATCCTAGTTTTACTTTCAGATAAAATTGTTGTATTACTTTTTACCATAGCTCTTAAAATAGATAGGCCACATTCATTTACTATATCAGTAATAATTTTGAACAATTCATCATTACCACATACATTGTTAGGATATTTGTTGAGCCTAAGCCCTTTTGGAACAATGTTCCGCTCGATGCATTGCATTAAATACCAGTTATCAAGACTCAAATTCCTGTACCTATTAAGTTCGGATTCCAGTAGTTTGCATTTGTCCTTATAACAATAATTGTCATTAGATGTATTATCAACTTCCCCTGGATCCATACAAAAAGATTTGTCGAGCCAGTCGGAGAAGCGAATGTCATTGTACAACTCCAAATTTTGTCTTCCTCTGCCTGAAGTTGTTCCCCGAGATCTTCCATCACGTAAACCATCACCAATCCTTCCACTGTTACCTCCATGGGAAGTACACCTCGTTCTTCCTCATGGGTCCGTGATGTCATTTCCTGCCTCGGTCTTGCTTCCGTATTCCCTTGGCCACAGGGAATGGAATTGATGGTATTATTAATTCTAGTTGGGCTTACCAAACCATTGTTATTATTCTGCGAATGTGTTTGTATGAGCCTCAAAATTTGGCTCAACAAAGATTGTTCATTTTCCATGGGGGATCCCTTGTAACGCTCGCGGTACAACTAGTAACACAAATAGTCACCTCCACTCCACAAAGCACTTCCGTACAAAACACAAACAAGTCCGCTTGCTATACAATGAAGGGTACCCTCCTGTAGACTTTCGAAAAAGTTAAAAACACTGTCCCAGCAATTCCAAATGATATGAGATGGTCACGTATACCAAAAAGGAAAATTTATTGATACGAACATCAAAACTCCATAAAACAAAACAACAAACACCGGATTGAGCGCGCTTTCGTCTATAGGTGTTTAGACTTCATCAGAATCAAATTATGCCCTTGATGAACTGCTTTTTATAGCACTTGGGTAATAGGTTAATTAATTAATTGATAGTTTATGTAGCTAGAATATCCTTAATTAAATAAACAGGGTGTAATAGATCTTGACCAGTGCAAAATACTTTCGCTAAAGACTATGTATACTGAAGGTATTATTAATGTTATTACATCAATTCTTTACTTATAAATATATTGAAATAAACAAATATATATAAATATTTATTTAAAACAAACTTGATACATCCCTATCTATTCTAAGCTTGTAAATACACAGTATATTAGGCCATAGTGAACAACTATCAATGCATAGGTAAAATATAAAAATACATATTATTATATTATATATATTATGAGAGTGACCACCCCCTGCACATAAAAAGAAACATTATCAAAGGTCAAATGATTAGGGCATTGAGAATGACCAGTGAAGAATTGGAGTGCAGAGAGGAAATGGAAACTATACAAAATTTATTTAAGGAAAGGGGTTACCCCTTAGGACTAATTAAAAGCATTAAGAAAGAGGTCTTAAAAAAATGTAAAACTCAATATGTACCACTTCTAGGATCTAAAGCAAATATTATTAACACAGGCAATAACAATTGGAATAGAGGGACCAACAAATTTAAGGGTGAAAATACATTACGTTTAACCCTTACTTATTACAAAGGTATAAGTTGGTTACAACAGGGATTAAATGAGGCTTGGAAGATTTTTTCAAGAATGAATGATAAATCATATATATTTCAACAGCCTCTTAAATTTTGCTATAGAAGGAATCTTAATTTTAAATTGCTTTTTGAGAAGAAAAAGGTAACATATGAGAAAGGTGGAACACAACATAAAATAGGTACACACAAATGTGGAAGATGTGGTCAGTGTCACTTTATTACGGGAGAAAAGGAATTATTCCTGGAGGGTAGTGGTATTAGGTTGAAAAGTTATGGTTATTTCACTTGTTACACTAAGGGTGTGGTATACTTGGCATATTGTAAGGCATGTGCGTCATATTACATTGGGAAAACAGAAAGACACTTCAGGCAACGGATTTATGAACACATGAGGGATATAAACAAAAAGAATGAAAATAATGCACTGTTTAGACACACCCTAACATGTGAAAAAGCAACTATAAAATTTTGGGTACTAGAAGAGGTAAAGAAAGGTGACAGGGGGGGTGATTGTGAAACCCTCCTGGAATATAGGGAACTCATATGGCAACTCAGGTTAGATGCATGTGGCCATATGGGGATGAATGACTACCTTTCCATAAAACCAGCATTAAAACTTCTGGCAAATAATCCCAAAAGGGAATAATATATATCCCTGACCACCTGTGTATACTTGTGTATATATACGCATATATACAAATGTATATATATATATATAATTGTATATCTATTATATTTATTGTAGTCATCATATAGATTTTAACTGTATTTTTTACATATTTATATATACATTTTCACATTTATTGCACATAGATCATTTCTTAGTAAATATTCATTATTTAGGAAGCTAATATAATAATTTATTTATTTATTTATTTATATGTAGTAATTGATATTCTACATTTTACATTTCATTGTAATAAGAGTTTATTTATGGTGCATCTATTTTGTATTAATATGCAGAATATATATTTTTATATTTTACCTATGCATTGATAGTTGCTCACTATGGCCTAATATACTGTGTATTTACAAGCTTAGAATAGGTAGGGATGTATCAAGTTTGTTTTAAATAAATATTTATATACATTTGTTTATTTCAATATATTTATAAGTAAAGAATTGATGTAATAACATTAATAATACCTTCAGTATACATAGTCTTTAGCGAAAGTATTTTGCACTGGTCAAGATCTATTACACCCTGTTTATTTAATGAAGGATATTCTAGCTACATAAACTATCAATTAATTAATTAATTAACCTATTACCCAAGTGCTATAAAAAGCAGTTCATCAAGGGCATAATTTGATTCTGATGAAGTCTAAACACCTATAGACGAAAGCGCGCTCAATCCTGTGTTTGTTGTTTTGTTTTATGGAGTTTTGATGTTCGTATCAATAAATTTTCCTTTTTGGTATACGTGACCATCTCATATCATTTGGAATTGCTGGGACAGTGTTTTTAACTTTTTCGAAAGTCTACAGGAGGGTACCCTTCATTGTACAGCAAGCAAACTTGTTTGTGTTTTATATGTGTGTGTGTGTATTACAGAGAACTAAATTATATGTCTGTGTGTGTACTTCATTTCCTTTCAAGAGAAACAGATCAAAATGGAAATTTTCTGTTACTGTACATGTGTGTCTACAGAGACAAACACACAAAGATATATATATATATATATATATATATATATATATGTATGTGTGTGTGTGTGTGTGTGTGTGTGTTTAAAAATGTACGTAGTTTGTAGAATACTATATGTGGGATGCAGTACTGTGTTTAAATGCATGTGTGTGTGTGTGTGTGTGTGTGTGTGTGTGTGTGTGTGTGTGTGTGTGTGTGTGTGTGTGTGTGTGCGTGTGTGTATGCATGTGCATTTAAACAGAGTTAAGTACTTCTGATTTCCTTTTATTAGTGTGTTATACAAGGGCACATAGTAAATGTAAATACAAAATGCTACAAAGAAGCAAAACACAAAAAAACTATACCACCAGCAACGAATAAGCCAGCCAATTTATTACTTAGCGCCTCAGCTATACAGCCTTCAAAGAGTAAAACAACATAAACAAACAGCAAAATTATATGCACATAAAATTTACAAGTCACACCCACTGCAATTAATTATTTAAATTACATACTTCCAGTCACATTCCTTATTTAACCCTAAGGTTCCAAAGTGTTGAATTTTAAAATATATGATGTTTCCTTTTTACGTAACTTAGTGTCTAGATTTACTAATTCCCCCAGAGATACCTCAATTTTCTCCTAGTCACAACCAATAATGTGGTTAGGATTGCAACTATGAAATTCAGAGAAATGACTGCCCAAAGGGCTATCTATTTTAGCATTTTTTGTGTCTCTCAAGTGTTCTTGAAAACACACTTTAAAGCTCTTACTAGTCTCACCAACATAATATTTATTACAACTACACCTAAGAGCATATATAACCCCACATGTATTACAACTGAAATTACCCCTAACAAAAAATTGATGTCCATTAATATATTTAAAACTATTGATCACATTTTTACATATAGAACATTTATTACATGGTATAGTGCCTTTAAATGTAGACATTCCAGAACTAACATTTATTATAGGCAATTCAAATTGATTATGTACAACCATGTCTTTAAGGTTTCTAGCCCTTCTATAAGAATTTTTTAACTTTTCTGGCAACAACTTATTTAATTCCTTATCTCTAAATAACATAGGCCAAAATTGACAAACTGTATTGATTATTTTATCACTAATAATATTATAAGTAGTTACAAAGAAAACATTACTTAGATTCCCTTCCTTATTAGCTGCATGTTCAGTAAAGATATTATTGATGTTATCATCAAACCAAGAACACATTCTGTCCCTAATGTTTCGGGCCTCCATATTATTTTGGACATTAGGCCACCTTAGATCCATAACCCTAGCCTTGGCCTCCAGGACTACCTCTGTCTTGTAACCCCTTATTAGAAACATATTTTCTGATTCCAGAATTTCTTGCATAAAGATTTCATCCCTATTGTATAATCTATGTATTCTTAAAAACTCATTATAAGGTAGAATCTTTATCAGGTGGTCTGGATGACAACTATTGCCATATAAAAACTGATTTCTATCTATAAAATTATTATATAGCCCAATGTTTAACTGACTAAGCTTAACATCTAAGAAGTTAACCTCCACATCTAGCAGAACACCATCAAATTGTAAACCCATACTATTCATTTGTAAGTCTTCCAAAAAATGAGATGCTGCCTCCATAGGACCATCACATAAAAAATGAGGTCATCAATAAATCTTAGATATAGCAAGACCTGGGTTCTATAAAAATTATGATAGTATATATTGTCAAACTCAAATTTACCCATCACCAGATTTGCATACATGGGGGCAAAAGGTGCCCCCATTGCAGTACCTTGCAGCTGGTGGAAGACTTCCCCATTAAATGTGAAAAAATTATGCTTTAAACAAAAAAAAAAAAAAACACCAAATTAATCACAAAATGGGACATGGGTTTATGAGTCCCAGATCATCAAGAATGATTCATTGAACCTTGCCTTGTCTTTAACTAGGGGACTTGCACCCCTTACAGAAGAGATGTTAAAGCCTATCCATAGGTTTCACTGAGAGATTTCAGTAGATTTGAAATATCTAAGTGTGTATATATGTGTGTGAGTGTGTGTGTGTGTGTGTGTGTGTGTGTGTGTGTGTGTGTGTGTGTGTGTGCGTGCGTGTGTGTGTGTGTGTGTCTTTATCTCTCTTTCTGTCTATATATATGTATAATGTGTGTGTGTGTGTGTGTGTATGTGTATATATTTATATATATATATATATATATATATATATATATATATATATATATATATATGTATGTATGTGTGTAAGATATGCAAGTGTTTCAGATCTGTCCCTGTTTTCAGAATATTTTAAAATAGTCTTACTTCCATCAGGTGACAAAAATACAGGGAAAACCGAAACTGCTGCAGATATTTTTTTATGTTATTTTCTTCCATGGAAAACTGACTAATACTCTTGCAGTCAAGGGAAAATTTACTCTACTAAAATAAAAATAAATAGGAAAGCTTTTTTGTCACTGTGATCTAGGTCACTGAATATGACCTGTCCCACTAAAAGCAATATTTTATGACAGAAAAAATGATGGACTATTTTCCTGGAACAAAAAGAAAGTAATTGAAAAAGATTATCATCATGGAATATCACAGAAAAATGATTATGACAAGCTCAACACTATAAATTCTAACCACATTTGCGATGTCCAGAGGGGTCTCATTGACCTGTCTCTCTCAAACTCTCTTTGACTGTCACATAATTAATTCCTCCTATATCAGTCAATAAAGCCTGTAATTGTATCGAAGTCAAACATGCTAAAAGTGTTTAAAAAGGCTAATACTGTTTTTTTGCAAAGGTCAGCTGCTGACATTTATCTCTGGATTCATCCTCCCATTTAAATAACATCTGAAGGCAGAGTACAACGAAAATGAAATAACTGCAAGATAGAGAGAGAGAGAGATGGCCAGAAAGGTAAAGTCATTCATAAGCATCAGAGAAAAGTCTTTTTCATTATGCTCTCTCGAGTATTATATTTATAAAGCACTTCTTAACCTTAATAATGACGGCACATAGTTAAACCAATTGAAGTTATCAGATTTTATTTAATGAAATATGCTCTCCAGTTGTTCAGTGCATTTTTTTCTTACTAAACAACATTTTAAGCTGGCAGTTTCACACTACCCTGCCATGCTATGGAGTGCATATGCTTAGCCATTTGGTATTTTGCTGGGACATTAACTTAGTTCATGAGGACACCTTATTGTCAAAAAACTTGCCAGGCATGAAAAGGCAAGAACATTCATGAGGCTGTTTTTTTTCTGTTCTGGGGAAGAGTTGGGAAAAGGAAATAAAAAGCCATTTCTGTGAACTCTTGCAAAAATGAGGTTTGGTGGTAAAGCAGATAAAGCAACATATCTCAGTTTTATACTTTTGCATGGAATGCATGAGTGCTTGCTGACCAGGAACAGGGACAGAATGCAGGGGCCTGATGTTGCTGGCACAATACTTCAGGCCTGATACCATTTACTGCTTTGATGGATCACTTAGAATGTCTCTCTTGGCATCAGAAGTGTGCATAGTAGTCCTTGTTAGCATTTAAGGTAGAGTATCTCTGCACCCTAACACCGGCTAAAGTTATGTATTCATTATCTCCTGTCTGTAGAAAAGGATTTTCATTTTCTTAGCATGTTTTGAGATGCAATTGTAAGACTAAGATATGTTATCAGACTACAACTATTTTTCTGTTTTTCACCTATTTAAAAATTCTGTTTTACACAGTGACATAGATATGCTTGTATTAGAGAGAGCAAACCATGGTGGTGCTTATTTATTCGACATTTGTTTACTTGAAAAGTCCAACTGGACCAGAAAGTACCCATTTTCGGTGGAGGCCTGGGGAAGTACCTCTCAACTGTGCAGACTTACACAGAATTTCTACATTTTGACTTGTATTTTTGGTCTGTTCCTTATAAAATTTGTGGTTTTCTGGATTTTTGTGGCGAATCATTGAGAATTGAATTCATTAAATAATGACAGGTATTTGAGTTTGACTTCATACCCTTCAGAAAATGCAAGGTAACACAAGACCTTTAATTCTAGAAACTTTCTTAGTTTATAAAAGTGATATTTAAAATTGGTACCTATTTTTGTGGCTTTGTCTCCCCTTTAGTTTTGGCTTTGTCCAGATTTTTTGTTTTAAGAGGTTGAGAGCTATGCCTGGGGAAAAAAGCTCCACAATCACAGTCTTTCAAAACTGAAGTGCAGATATTTTAAATCACAAAGTTACACTACAAAACATAAGAGTAAAAATTTGTTGCAAACAGAAAAACATAGAACACACATTTCATAGTAGAGTGCAGTGAAAAACAATAACACAAGCTGGAGAAAATATGTGAGGAAAAACTCAGTAGACATATTATTTGTCACATAAATTGGTATGTGATAAATGAGACCTGAGACAAGAGATATTAGAGAGTACATGATTAGAGACCTTGAGGGGAAATTGAGTGATGTCTTAATATGAGAGATGTGTTCATATTACTTTTATAGAAGAAAGAATGATGGAAAGAAGATTATAAAAAGAGGGCGGGGTAGGGTATCCTCAGGTAGCTTAGGTGAGTAGCAAGGAAAGAGAAGTAGAGGAAAGGTCTGCAGAGATGAATGGATAAGATACGTTTGTGTGAAAAATAAAAGATAGGAATGGATTAGTAGGCTGGAGGGGGTTGTGAATTGTGATTTAGGTTGAAGGGGAGTGAATGAAGTATAGTGAGTAAGTTCAGCCAGGATTGGCACAGGAGAAGGTCCATAATTTTGTAAAGTATTCTTTTAGGGAGCATTTAAAGGTGGGTAGGTTAGAAATAGTTCTGGTGGTTAAAGGTAAGGAGTTCCATTTTTTTTTACTGCACTACCGAGTACAAGTATAGACTTTGTCCAGGGGATTTATTTGGTTTATTTATGATGAGAAATTGTTTTCTGACCTAAGAGTTCTTTTAGGGAAATATATGTTGATTAAAGTGGTAAGAGTTGGGTAGACTAATGGTTTGTGTATGATTTTATATATTCTTATAAGCTGAATGTAGGAGAGGTGGAAGGAGAGTTCCAGTCAGCTAAGGGTATGCAGAGCTTTACAGTGAGGGGTAAAAGAGGGTGAATTAGTACCAAACTTGGTAATTTTGTTGTAGCATCTTTCAAGTTTGTTTTTTAATGAAGGATTATAAATTGGTTAGAATAGTTGCAGCATAGAGTATGGAGGGCAGAAGACAGGTTTTGGCTAGAGTAATTTATGATGGTGTGCTCAGAAAATGTTTGCTTCTGTGTAGAATGCCTAGTTTTTGATAGGTTTTCTTGATGTTCCTTTGGATATGGAGGTCAAATTTAAGATTATCATCTATTATGATTCCCAGTAGATTGGCATGGTACACTAATTCAATTTCAATGCCATTTGCTCAAAAGATTTTGAAAGGGCACTTTTCTAGGGGTGTGAGTTTATGGGGTAAAGAGGAGAAGTTTGTTTTTTGGGGGGTTGAGGAGTAGTTGTGCTTTCTTAAGCCAAATATCAATGGAGAGGACAGCTTGAGTGTTTTCTTGGAGGTGAGTTAAGGTGTTTGAAGAGCAGATGATGGTAAAGTCATCTGCATACTGAATCAAGGTATTTTCACAAGAAGATTAATGTAAGTTGTTGATAAAAATATTGAGTAGTAGAGTGCCAAGGATGGATCCTTGTGGGACTCCTGTGGAAGTGGAAAGATATGCAGAGTCGGATCTTTGCCATTTTACAGCTTGTTGCTAGAGAATCATTGAATAGATGGAAATGATAGACCCAAGGTAGAAAGCTGATTGAGGAGTTTACTGGGAGAGGCCCAGTCAAAGGTTTTTGATAGGTCTAGAAATACCACATATACAAGTTTATTAGAGTTGTGAGTTTTATTGACAATGTATGTAAATGGAAGTGCTGTGGTCTGGCTGAATCCATGCTGCATATTGGTGATTAACTTATTTTGTAAGAGATAGTCAAGAAACTGATGATGCATACATCTTTCGAGGATTTTAGAGAGGCAAGAAAGTAAGGCTGTGGGACAGGAATATGTAATGTCAGTGGAATTGCCTCCTTTATGTAAGGTGATAATATGCACCATTTTCCACAAATTAGGGATACAGGATTCTGTTATTGATCTATTAATAAGAATGCTGATTGGGTATGCTATTTCATTTGCAGCTAGCTTCAGGTATTCCAGGAGAGGGCTATTGGCTGAGGAGGAACAAGATTTTAGTTTATGAAAAAGCTTTTCATGAGACTTGTATAAACCAGTTGAAAGGTAAAGTGGGTGAAGTTGTCTGTATGTGTATTGGAGAGGTTGCAGTCAGGTTAGTTTTGTGAAAGAAATGTGCTAGGGACTAAGGTAGGGAAAGCTGGCTGTGTGGAAGCAGGTGTGTCAGGTGAGTTTGAGGTTAAATTGGCTATGCATTGAAACAAGTAACTGTTCAAAGAGTATCTGGGTATGGTCTAGGATCCTTTTTTTGTTCCTGAATTGATGAGAGAGGATATGGTGGACCATGATTTTTAGGGTTGTTTTATGGCTATCCTGTAGCTGAGTATAATAAGATTTGTTATCTCTGTTAACTTGTTTCTTGACTTGATTTTGTAGCTGTTTGAATAGTTGCCAATTTTTATATATTTTTTTCTTTTGCCAGTTAATCCATGCTTTGTCTGTGTCTTTCATAAGGAATTTGCATTGGTTGGTGAGCCATGGGGTATGGCTGTTTTTACTTTTTTTTTGTATTTTGTGGGGCTAAGATGTTACGAATATTTAGAAATGCTGCACTGAACTATTCAACTGCATCATTTAAGCAGAGACTTTTTAGGATGGACTAGTTAACTAAGGTAAGATCCTTAAACTGGTCCATTAAAAAAAGCAGGTTTATATAGCTTTTTCCATTGAATGCACATGAAGAAAAACATTTAGATCACAATTGTGGGTGATTCGTCATTACTGCACTAGACTGTCTGTCACTGAGCCTCAGTAAAAGATAGCCAATGAATATTTTGGGCAAAATTAAATGAGTGGAGACACCAACGCACAAGTCTGTTTAAATTGTACAGGTCCCATGCCTTTGTAGGCAGTCAGTGATAGCACAAGCAGTGCAGTTCACCATTTGTTTTATTGTTTAGTGTCTCAAAAGTAATATTTCAAGCTTCTTCTTATGCCAGATGTCATTGGCACATAATTTACACTTAGGTTCATAGGTTGCTACTAGGCTAACAATCACTATGGCCCTTACAAACCTAGCTGCACACACCAAACCATTTGGGTCCTGAGTATCATGTTCATCCATATGGGGGGGGGGTGAGTTAGTGGGGAGGATTTGCAGCAAGGATGTTGGTTAGAATAATACTTTTCATATTGACTGTATCTGTCCATAAGGGACATGGTGGCCAGAATGGGGGTAAATGTATGATTTCCCATCCAGTTGTAAAGGTTTTGTTTGAATTGGGTCAGGGAAGAACTCTGTTTTAAATGGATGGGGAGCCTATTCTATAGTGCAGGGATCCTTTGGGACAGACATGTCTTCAGCATGTTCTGTTTATATCACAATTAAAGTTCCCCCGGATCTCGTGTTTGTGATGCTGTTTGTTTTGCACATATGCAACAGATCCATTGAGGCTGGTGCTGAGGAAGACCTGTAAGCCAGGCAAAGATCCCCTCTTAGCAGCTGGTAGCAGAGTAAATACAGAGGCAGCGTCTTTTGAAGGACAGGATATTCATTCCCCAAATTCTCCTTGTAAGAGACCTTTGTGGCATTCCAACTGTTGAAAGTGTTAGGGGGCATTGCATTCAATGATAGGTCTGTGTAGAGTGGTACTGTAACTTCCTTGGACCTGGATGCCATACCTTTGCCTCTAAGATGGGTGACATAGAATAATTTTCTTATCTTAGCTACATGTTGGTCAAAGGCCAGATTGATGTGCAGAGTTTCCTAGCCTGGCTCAGACAGCTTGCCAGCAATTTCACATACAAAAAAAAACAGGCCAGTTTATTTTAAGCAGTCTATTTTCCTCTTTTCTTTTTAAACCACATGAAGCTGTCAGTCCCTACACAATATATATCAACAGCAGAGATGCGTACAAATAATTCTTCTATCGTCCATTCAATACTGCAACGCTTCCTATACAGAACTGGACAAATTCTAAGAATTAATATTCTGTCTAGTATAATGCAGCTGAGTGTGTCAACAGGTACCACACTCACGTTTGATGCCAGGAGGTCAGACGGTTGTGTATTCTATTCCCACTGCATGTGCTTGAATTCGTTTTTTCAGTATTGACACTGCAGCACAGCATAAGGGTGCACTCTGAGTATATAATTCCTCAGATGAGATATTAAGCTGAAATCCCATCTACCTGAGCTGGTGGTAGCACAGATGAGTGTAAAAGCTCTCAGTGTACTAATTCAAAAATGATGGGAAAGTTCCCTTGTACATGGCTGTATTTCCCTACTCAGTATGAGTAATAGCGGGGAAAGAGTCTTATGGCATAGTGGGACCCACCTCATTAACAAAGTGTAAGTAAATAAATTTACATTGTCAGAGAAAGTGGTGTCTCCCCACATTCTGTATAGTTACCAGCCAAAGTGAATGTCATAATCATCAACAACCAAAAAATGCCCTTCAAAGACAACTCCTAATCAGCAGCTGCTGTGGGTGGGAGATTGTGAATACGTTTGCACTTGTAAGCTGTTTCCAAGATATATTGAAGTGGTACGGTTTGACTTCAACCATATCAGTGTTTGTCAACCTTCCACCCCCCCCCACAGTTCATTTTAGTAAGCGTTATTTAAACTATTTGTGCATCTGCAAGGAAGGACAACTTTTATTTCTCTCAACAGGGCCCCTATCCCATGAGGTTCCCAGTGAATGGTCCAAATTGAGCCCACAATTGTGAAGACTGGCCCTGTATGCAAGATAATGAAAGGAAATACATTCACATACTTTTGCATTTTTCAAGGACATAAAATGTTATGCTTTAAAAATTGAATTGACAGTTTATAAGCTTGCTACCAACCATATATAAAACTCAATAACATTAGGATAATGAACATGGAAATAAGAAGAAAACTTCATAGAAAGAGAAATGGTGCACTGAACTCATTGACCTAGCAGAACACTGTATAGGTAGAAACACTTCATAGCCTATTCTTGCTATAGCCCCAGGAGAGTGAGAACGATTCAGTTCACTTAAAAAGATATCCTTTGAGGAATAGTTTGTAACCTTCTGCAAACAAAATTAACTGAATGTAAACTATATGTGAAAGATGGATGTTCACAGGTCCATTGGTGAATACTAGGCTATTACAATGCAGCTTATTACAAGCTTAGCCAACAATCAGAGGTCAGAATCAAACCCTTCACCTTGTATCTATAAATACCTCCACCATTATGTCTGCTCCACTTTCCCAGTGGGATTTGAGCTTCACACCCTAACACAAGAAACCCTTATTAGTTCACTGCACATTTTTCCCTGAGTGATGGCCTTCTTAGCTACTAGCTTAAGAAGGCATTGCAATCACTTCTGAGATCTAGGTACACATAATGCGTCATGGAAACTGAAGAATAAAAGTGTCATTCAAGATTAACTGTAACTTTGTTTTTGCATCAACCCAACTAGTTCATGAAAAATGGTACAAAGGGAATATAATTCATCTGCGCTGCGTGTTGCAACTCCAGCAGAAGTTCTAAGGACTAGAGAACAGCAAGGACGTTTTGTGGAGCATAAAAATATGCTGGAAACCACATCTACAGAATGGTGTGTGTGCGAAGAATCAAGACCTTGAAGATAAATGATTTATTTGCATTATTATCAGAAGCAGTTTGGTCTGTTTGGTCTTGAATCCCTACCAGAAGAATAAAACATGCATACTGACTCTGAAACTGATGTACATTTGAAAAGGGGCAGTAGAATAAGGTGCCCTAATTCAAGCTTAATAGTTTGTGTAACCTTCACTTACACTTACAATTCTGCAGTTACAGTGATTTGTACTTGTGGTTCTCAGACATTCAGGAGTGCCCCTTTTTAGTTTTATATAAATGTTAAGATATTTGACATTTAGAAGAACACCAGTGATTGCCATCTGAATCAAATTTATTTTGAAACATGCTTTTTAACATTTAAAACTTTTTTTTTCTTTCTTTCTTTCTTAACTTTATTTTCTTTTCCATGTTTGCTCGAATTAAGCCACAGCCATGACTGCTGTGATTCATTCCCCTTTTATGGGGAGAAACTCTCGCTACAGTATGGCTATCACCCAGGCAGCCAGCATACAGTTTTATATGCAATTCCTATCTTCATGCCTGCAAAGTAACAAAGGTTGTACAAGTAGTGGGGCAGTGTGAGAGTTTGACACACACTTTAGCTCTCAGGAGACATTACCCACATAGCCCCACTTTCCTTGTAAGGCACTAATGTTCCCATCACCAGTCTGCACTGGGAATTGTAGGTGGAGCACACATCTTAGGACACAACACCAGTACATCATGGGACAGGTGATCAGGCTCTACAATATTATTCCTTTCCTTTAAAAGATACCTCATTTTATCTTTGAGTGTCTTAATTTAATCTTGTTTGCCTAGTGTACAGTCACAGACTCAACCCTACTGGACAATGACAGTCATTCAGTTATTTCAAGCAGTATTGATATTGGAAATTGGCCATGACCACAGAGTTGAGGCGATAACTGTAAATAATCAGCCTAGATAGCTAATCACTCTCTGAGGCAAGACACCTGACTGCAGCATTTAACACTGGATGTGACTATCATCTCTGGTGTTAAAGGATGCTAGGGAGGTAAAGGAATAATGAATGTCTCCTGCTCACTTACTCCAGAAGGAGGGTAATTGGTCCTGGGGTCCATTCCAACATTAATTCTCCATGGAGGCAGTGGGATTAATGGAGTAATCTAGAATGCAGAGGGTAGGATAGGCCTTCTCTAAGATTTATAGCAATTGCATGCATAACTTGTTTCCCCATACTAAGACTCTTCCATATCTTCCCTTGTGCATTTAGGATGCACTGAGGGTAATAGATGCATGTAAAAAGAAATCGAAGCTTATTTGTCTATGACAGCTATAATGTTTCCCACACAGGAGATAGTGTCTGAATCTAGCTTTAGGAATAAAAAGTATGTATTTTGTTTTTCTCTTATCAAACAAATGAATAGTGTTTAGTGCAAAATAAATGAACATTTAGAAATGTAAAACCTGAATACTGAAAAGTTAGAGTTGTGTGGGACTATTCCTTATACCTTTATCAGAATGTAAGGGTATATAAGAATAACCAGTTAGTCAGGTGGTGCCACATGCAACAGCTGTGTCAGTACTCCCTAAATACATACTGTGCTATTACTGCCCTTTGACTATTTCTTTAATGTTTTTTGTTGAATGGCCATGATTAATGTTAAAAAAAGAGATAAAGAGAGGGGAACAATTGAGGAATAAGATCAACTTTTTTTACTCATATAGCTTTTATTTTCAATATAATATTATGAAATATCCACAGTATTTTATATATAACATTTAAACAACTATATACAATATTTGCATCAGCCTGGCATCAGTAATAATATTCAATGTTCTCAGTTACTGTACAGATGTTGCAATATGTTGTTATCAGAGTATATCAGTTTATAGTTGCATAGTGCCCATCAATGATAAAACTTTTTTCCATGGGTTGTTTACCAGTGGCCTAGGATAAATCCTTAGTTCTTTAATTTTGATTTCCATCAAAACTGAACTTCTCAGTAGAGTGAAAAAGTCTTCTATAGTTGGTGATGTATTTGAATTCCATCTTCTAGTTATGCATTTCCTATAAATTGCAAGTATTATCAACAATACATGCATATTTGTTTTATTCAAATGAGGACCTTTGTTTACATTCAACATAATAAAAGCTTTAGATAAAATAAAGGATTAGTTGAATAAGGCCTGTAAGAAGTTATTGATTCAATTCCAGTATGGCTTAATTTTAATACTGTCATAACAAATATGATTCCAGTCAGCTCTAGATACCTGCTCACCTCTCCAACATTTTCCATTTGTGGAAGAACTGATTTTAGTAAATTTATCTGGGGTTAAATATGCTCTATGTAAATATTTCCAGTTAAATATTTTCTAATACTGTGGATTAGATGTGTGTTTTACTGATGATAACATTTTTGATTTGATTTCTTCAGTTAGATGTAATAAATGACCTTTAGATATATACTGCCAATATGATATTTTAGGTACTGTTTTGTAAGTTAATTCTTTATATAAATTTGAGATACTATTTTTCATGTTATGGTCATTATATATAATTTCATATAAGTAATTTATAAGTTTTGGTGTATCTTTAAAGGAAGCATTATTAATTACTCTACATAAATCTTGGGAACACATTAAGATGCTTTGTAGAGTTAACCAGTCCTGTGATGGGATTTCATAAGTTGCCTTTATCATTTGTATGTCTAAAACTTTTAGTTCTTTAATGCATTGCTGCCAACAAAAAAAAATTGTTCCCAAGAAGTAATTATTTCTGTATATATTTTGCAAGGATAGTATTTTTTTATGATAAATGGGGTTAAAAGATTGAACCAAAGTTTTAAATCTATATTTACGTTAATGGATTTTCTAAATGAGTTGAAGTAGTAATTAAATATGATTGGGTGGGTTTTGTTATATTGTATTGCATATTAATACTTAGTAAGTACCAAGATTTATTGATTTTTATCCAATATTGAAAATGTTTTTAATGAAGTCGATTCATTTGTTAATATAACAGTTTGGAATACTTTCCAATTGGCAGAATAATTAGGATTTTTTCATTCCATAACAGTTTTAAATATGGATGCCTTTATATATGATTCAATGTCTGGAAAATGTATTCCTCCTTGTTTCCATGGCCTAATATGATGTATTAAGACTACTCTGTTTCTTTTAGGAAACCATAAGAATTTTAATAAACTTGTGTTTATCTCTTTTAGAACATGTCTCTCAGAAAGTAACTGAATTGCTAATGCTACATACAAAATCTTAGGTAGTGAAACCATTTTTATTAACTGTAATATATCTTCAAAGGTCCATAACATTGTATTTCATTTTTCCACAGAGGTTTTGATTGTGTTAACAATGTTGTTATAATTTATTTATATTAACTCATGTAAATCCTTGCATAAGACAATTCCTAGATAATGTAGAGTAGATTCTTGTTTCCCTATGATAAGAGTCTCCTTCACTTGTATTTCTTTCTTATTATTTAGAAACATTTATATTTTGATCTGTTGAAACGAAGACCTGAAGTCATATAAAATGTCTCAATTAATATAGCTAATTCTACTAAAGTTTCTTTAGAATTAGATAACGTTAGTAATATATCATCAGAAAAATAGCATTATTTTAGAATTATATTGATCATAAGTATCCACCCCTCTTAATTTTGAATTATTATGTATTGAAACTGCAAGAATATCAATAGCCAATGCAAATAGAATAGGTGACAAGGGACAACCTTGTTTAGTGCCTTTTGTTATATAGATAGATTCCAAGGTTAAAGGGCTTAATTTGATATAAGCAAAATTATTTTTATATATATTCTTTAAGAGGTGAACAAAGGAAGGAGGAAATTCAAATACTAGAATTTTACATAGATATCCCAATTTAAGGAATCAAAGGCTTTCTCTATGTCTAATCCAATTATCTGTGTTTCTTGACTTTCCCTATTTAAATAATCTATAAGAGTGAGTATCCTTTTGATATTGTTTTGGGTGTGTCTGTTGTGTATAAACCCAGTTTGAACATTCTCTATTATTTTAGATAATGGTATTTTCATTCTGTTTGCCAAAATTGACATAAATATCTTATAATCATTATTTAATAATGATATAGGCCAATACGAGGTACAAAGATTCAAAACTTTATTTTCTTTTAGGATTGGAGTAATTAAAGAGTATTTCCAAGAAGGAGGTGGTATTGCTTGTGACTGGATTTCTAATAATGTTTTATGAAAGAGAGAGATTATAGTTGAGGGAAAGAGTTTATATAAATATCTCTGTAATTATGCCATCTATTCCTGGGGCTTTGTTAGTTTTAATTTATTTTATCATATCAGTTATTTCTTTATAAGAAAGGGGTTTGTGTAAGTCTAATTTTAGTTCTTCAGGAATTGTCTTTATATTGGCAGAAATTGTATCCAAATTTAATTGGTCAATATGTAATTTCTCATTTTTAAAATGTTCCCTATAGTGATGTCTGAATGCATCAAGAATATCTCCTATAGCCGACACTTTCTTTCTCTTCTTTCCATGATAAATATTGTTAATGTTGAATAAGATCAACTTTGACTCATAAAATTCTCAACCTGCAAACTGTAGATCCTATTGCTTTCCTGCCTGAGTGTATGTTATATGTACAAGTCATCAAGTCCACAATCCCCTCGGCCTGAGTCACAAGATTCTGCATTTAAAAGCATGGATCAGTGTTTTCCAGGGAAATTAGAGCCACTACCTTTTTGTGTGTGCACCAGCAGTAATTTCCATTATTTTGGGAGATTTATCCCTTCTTTGTGTTGGTCAGCTGTGAATTATAACTTCAGAGCTATAGGGTCTTACCTCTGCATGGGGTGTTTGGTAGGCCCTGACTGCAAAAAAAGTGCTTACAATTGAAGGTTTTGCTCTTTTGATGTTTTGGGCTTTTAGGTTTGATGGAATAGTTCATCTACGTGTTGTTTTTCAACTTTTAATAGTGGAACTGAAATGTATTTGAGAGTTATATGATGTATCTATTCATATTTTTATGATTTGTCCCCAGTATACTTGTTTTTCTCTTCACTGCCACATAAACCACTAACAGATATGAAAAAAAAAACACAAAGATCATCATCCATGTTGTCAACAGCCTTTTGCTACTTTAAAGAACTCCACCCAAAATTCAAGTTTTTCTTTCCAAAAGTGTTTTTTCTTCCCTGTCATCCAAGACTAAACACTTCACATATAGAAAAAACATCATGTAATAATTATGTTTGCCTTTCATTTCTGCATTTGTCTCATCTGTTACATCACAACGGCTACTAAGAGTGACACAGTAATTAAGTTAGGTCACTTATCCCAATAACTGAGCCATTAAGAAAACAATGGCATTTAAATGTGCCTTGTCAGTTACAGACTGCCAGCATCACACCTCAGATAAATACTGTACCCTGGAGTCTGAGCAAAGGCAGGGCTTTCATGCTTTGTTTTCATATGCACATGTCTTTCCTTTTAATAAAACTCAGTGCCACAAAGAAAGAAAACAAATATGTTAATCTAACTCCCCTTTCTGTCAGTATACGATTTAGCATTTTTTCTACATTGTAATTTCTGCAAAAGTGCAAGTTTCTTCTGGAGTTGGGGAAAGAAGATTTACATCAAAAACTGTAATTCTAGCTACAGTATTTAACACTGTGAATGCAACACAAACAATCTCAGCCAAGTGACTCCTATTAATTTCATTGGTCAGATTTCTCATACTTGAACAGTGAACTAAAATTGTTACTTCAAAAAGAGCAGTTAACTCCGCTTACATTTCCAAGACTGTCATTCAAACATTCCTTGAAACGTTGTAACAGAAATGGTCACTATTGAAAATTAAATGAAACAAAGTAATTAAAAATGCGAATTGATGCTGACAGTGAAAAGTAGGCAATCACAGCAGTGTTGTAAACTGATGAGAGATCCACAATAAATGATCCCCTCATCATTGAATTTCTTTCTGTCCCTCTAAGATGACATCAGGACGGTGAAGGGATTGACTGTAAAACAAAATATTGCTTGCATTGGCAGCCTCTTTCATATAATTTTGGGGTATAACAAATTAATAAAATTATAGTAACCATTTACTTTGATACAGAGGCATTAACAATGCATAAAAGTTCAAGATTTGCTGAAAAACGTGTTATTTATTTCGGTTTTTGGATGGTGTTCTCCTTTAAAGATGTTGTCTAGTGCATGCCTCAATATGATTTAGTATTGCAGTATGAAGTGAGCTACTTTGCTCTTTAATAGTACAAACAACAGAATTGTATATCAAAAGACTATTGTATAATAACCTCCTCTTACTGAAAAGTGATTCAGTCACTAATCACAAAATATAGGTGGAAGGTGGGTATCAAAGATAAACTTGTTTATATTTTTGCATAAAATAAATTGAATGTTGGCAGCTAAGAAAGTGTTAATACATAATGTACTAAACTGTGTGAATAGCAAGGTTGTGTTTTAGTTTTAAAGCAAACAGTGAAGCTACATCTTGAATTTTTAATTGTGAATTCACAATGCTCATTTTTTCCATCTAAGCATTTTCATACCTTGAAAACATTATTAGTAGGAATAAATAAATATCGTGTTTACCTCTGCATAACATTATACAATGTTTATAATTTTGATATATTCTATATTTAGAAAAAAGAAAATGAGAGTACTTGTTAACCAGATCGAATTAACATTTGGCGAATGTCAGATTCTGCAATAATATTTATGAAACCCAAAACATGAGGTGCATTATTTCCTTTAAGAAATATCAGAGCACCATAGTTCCAACACTTTTTATACAATGACTGCCCCTGATTTGACCCCCTTTCATTCATAACATCCCCTTTCTGAGGAAGTTACATCAACTATCTTCAAATAAAGAGGTGATAAGTTTACCTTGGGGGTATTTCAGCTTTTATACAAGACACCGGCCTCAGAATAACCAGTTTCTATGTAGTTCTCTGATGTTTGTTGAACTGTAGAAAACCATATATACAGTCAGTCCACTTTTCTTGCATTTAGTCAAAACTACATTCTGTCTCGTGAGTGTGGAATATCACACCTCTAGCAGCATTACAGAGCATGTTCTAAAAAACATAAACTTAAAAAGCACAATATAAGCAACTGTAATTAGTTTATGAACAATGAAAGCTATTAAAATTGTATAAATAGCAATTTTATCAGTAAGAGGTATTTTACAGTGATAATAGTGCATTCATAGTCTTTTCCACAAACACTGGAATATATTATAATGCACAAAGACCCCACATTTTATTTTTTTAAACTTTCGCAAAAATTTTCATATTTAAACTATACAACCTAGACATATTGCTATGACATCTTTGTTAAACAAACATAAGGTTTCATGTAACAACAAAAAAATTACTCTATAAATGCATGTTTATTCAGACATTTACAGAAATATGAAAATATATACTTAATTGTATAATTAGCTAAATCAATACTGGATATCTCTCAAGATGTGTAACTTACAGTGCAAATATCAAAGAAAGCTTTCTTAAAGAACATCTAAGGTATCCCTTAATGCCATGCAGCAGTTTGTAATTCGCTTGTTTTTTTTTTTTTTTGGTATTGCTTATTTCCATAATTGCTGACAAACAAATAGCAATATTTCCAGTATAGTGTAATATACACCAGGAACGACAATGAATTGTTTTGCCTGCCACATTGATTGTTCATACCATGCATCTCAATAACATTTTGGTCTCTCAGTTATGAACATAAATCAGAAAACATGAATAACTGGGGTCAAACAAAGATTAATTTCTGAATACCACAGAAACAAGGCAAAAATATTGAAATACTACAATATAAAGTCACTGACCACAGAAGACAGTACAGTATACACAGGAATTTAATTTGAACCAAGCCTTCAATGAGTACAAAATTAATTAATTACTTAATTTTGTATATATATATATATATATATATATTTATGATTTGTCCCCAGTATACTTGTTTTATATATATATATATATATATATATATATATATATATATATATATATATACATACAATAAAATCAAACACTCATCAATTAATTAAACAATTAATTCATTAAATCACATATTTCCAATTAACTTCCTTATTTAACCCATTAGGTTCTAAAGTATTATATTTTAAAATAAAAATAGTTTCTTTCTTTAATAGCTTTTCTTTAATATGTAAACCTTCTCCCAATAGTACTTTTATTTTTTCCAGAGTGCACCCTTGTAAGCAATCTGGTTCAGCATTGTGTGCAGTCATAAAATGTTGTCCTAAAAAGCTTTCTATTTTCTGATTTTTAATGTCCCTTATGCATTCTTGTAAACATGTCTTAAATGCTCTGCCTGGTTCTCCTATATAATAAAGGTTACAACTACATCTAAGGGCATAGATTATTCCTTCAGTGTTACATGTATAGAAGCCTCTACGTGTAAACCTTACATTATTAATTTTTGGAAAGGCAAAAAATACATGTTTACACACTGAACATTTTTTACAAGCTATGGTTCCCATTTTATTTCCCTGTGACTTTATATTGTGGTATTTCAAAGATTAATTTCTGAACTGCAGGGCAACCTATACTAACAATACTGGTATAATTTTATTAGTAACTCCTTGCTCATTCTAATACTGCCTATCATTATTTGATAAGACTTTTAGTTAACGAAGCCAGATCCAAAAAAGGTTTGGACACCCTAAGAAGGTATCAGTGTGAACTGGAAATATACAAAAAGGCGTTGCAGGCTTGAGTGAGCTATTACTGATTTCCCTTTGATTATGATTGTGTGACTGTGGAGTTAATATATAAATGAGTGAGTGTGGAGGCATACCACCCCCCATGTAATACAGTTGTTACACTCATTTATATTAGGGTGAGATGATTTCTAAATCACTACAGTATTAGTAACTTGATTTGATATTATGAGGTGACAATGTTGTTGAGTCTAGCAACCTGAGACTGTTGAAGAAGATGTTTGTGTTCATGTTTCTGAATGTATGCAATGATAAACACACAAATGGTCATACACATATGTGCATGTGTATGAATTTGCATATGAATGGTCAGGTTTTATAATACACTTCATTAATTCAAATCCGAGACTACAAATGATAGTAAAGAATTGTATGCCTAGCACAGTTTACAGTTGTCAGTTTAATATTGCTTATATCATTTATTGAATCAATCTTGATTTCATGGGAGGCTAAGAAGTGTGGCACAGGATAGGACTAGAGTAAAACTAAGTTGTGGGTCATTGGTTAGGGTGGAGTACTGAGTAATTAATTAAAAGAATAGTTTGTGCTATTGTGACATTGTACCTGTATATGATAAAATGCACACTAGCTGAATTATTGCTTGACTTTGATAATGAAAGAAGCAGCTAGTGCTCAAGTCTGCAGAAGAGTGACGACATTTCTCACAGATGTGCATCATCCTTTTCACTACTTTGCTTTGTTTTGCCTGTGAGTATAGCTCAATAAGAAGATGAATGTCGGTGATATTTTGTTGTCACAAATATCAGTCTGTTGCTTCTGAGGAGAGACAATCACCTAGATGTGGTTCTGACATTGCTCCTTATAAAGGGTTGTGCATCAATGCTCCATGCTGTAGAAAGAATTTAAATTCACCTAGATTCAATAAGATAAGTTTAATGTCTTTACAGATGCTAGTTCAGAAGACAGGCTTGACATAATAGAGCTGAAGTACTCCAGTAATTTATAAGTACTGTTTTTTGTGATATAAACCCAATAATGATAGAAGGAGCGTTTCACTTTTTGTATAGTTTTGTCATAAGAGGCATGTGAGAGTGTATACACCACAAGAGAATTTCATGTAAATTTAGAACATTAGAAACAGCTTATTGGTACAAGTAAAGGTCTCTCCCTTCTTCATCTTCTGGAAAACCATATAATCAGATTGATCCTCCTTACTCTGTTCTCCTTACTCTCTCTGGTTTCACAGAAGGTTTATAGGTCATTTTGGAGTGTCAAACTCTACATCAGTAAAAGCTATTTCACTGCTATTTCACTTTCAGCCCATAAATTAACAATTTTCCTCACTTTATGCACTTTATGCAATGGTTTGGCAGCAATTTGCAGTTTTGCAGTAATAAAATCAGTCTTTCAAATCCTCTGGTGTGCTTTTCATCATACAACATGCTTTTTGATTTTAAATGAGTTTAGTTTCATTCTACATTGCATTTTGTTTTTATTTTTCAGTGGTGTTTGCAAGAGGTTGTGAAAAGCATGGCCATGGAGCCTTTAATGAAGGATGCCAACGTTGACTTATCTACCCATTTGATTTCTTTGGAATTAATGAACTTAAAAGTATTATCTTCATTGGTTTCTGAAGTGGGTGGATTGCTTGGACAGATTAGAATGAGCAGTCATTCCCTGAGTAATGGTGGCATGTTTGTCAGAATGGATTTGATGGACAAATACACAACAGTTGCAGAATGTTCAGATATGAACATTTCCATTAACAAGCTGATTAGAACTGAAACAATTCCCTTCAGTCAGGCTGGTGACAAGGTGAGATGAACTCTGGTTCTATAAATTTTAATGATGATGTGAATTATTTCGGTTACTGCAGGAAAGCAACTTTTGATTAGAAAAAAAAAAAAAAAAACTAAAATTGCTGCAGTATGAAGTGTTCTACTTGCAGCAATTTATTACATTAGAGAAAGTCTTGTTTGGTTGTTGACTGTTTAAATTTCCAAACAGTGTGAGTAAAGGGGAAATACTTTACGGTGATTTAGTAAAATTATTTAATAAGACTGGTATGGCAATGAAGAAACTATTGGTAGATGACTATTGTGTGAGGGTCCAGAGTATAGAAGCAGAAGTTTAACTTCAGGATTAGAAAATTAAAAAGAATATTTTTTTTTGCTGACTGTAGTGCACTTTACAATAGGATGGTTGCCAAGCTAAGTAAATATGTTTCAAAGGTTATCAACAGGGTTTGTTAATAAACGTGGGAATTTTTTAACAGATGCGTGAATTACTTAAGTTATATAATGAGGTTTTCTGTTGTGATTCATTCAGTTTGAAGAAGTCTTGTAATAGATGAAAGCACTTACTGGATGTTTCTTTGATTAAGTTTGAAGGCTGTGTTATTTAAGTTGTTTTTTATTTAATAGAATAAATAACTGATTTTATGGTAGAGCGTTCCCATTGCCAATCACCTCAGAGATGCACAGTATGAAGAAAATACTGGTAGATAATTAGAAAATCATTTTGGGCAATAGAGAATTATCAGTACTTTTCCATTTTCGGGGCAACAGTTCTAATGTCCTCTCAATGATCGCACAGCTGTTAGCCCTGAAGCGGTTGTTTTGAAAGAGAAAGAAACAGACCTTACTGTGCTGCAGTGTTTATCCAGTCAGAACTTGAAAGCTGTAAAGGATACATATATATCTCAAGTGACTTTTTGTAATATGTACAGTAATATGTAACGTAAAGACATTAAAATATTTTCAAGTGAAGTAAGAGCTGATGGACTGTATAATGTATGTAGAGCCTAACCATGTTCAGACACTAGTAAATGGCAGAGAATGTCTCGTACACTTCACATAGTTCATTTTATTAACTTTAAGATCCTATCAAGTATGAAGTCCTATTCTTCCAATTATAACTTATTCCAGTGCAGTGATGCCTTTAGGTTTTGAATCTGAAGTTAATCAAGTTGCTTTTACAGCCATTTCTTACACAGACACTACTATGAAGCCCACCCTTGTGTTTTTTATTGTGTTTTCCTTCTCATCCTCTGGCCTGGGGATGCTGTAATCACAACTAATATTTCGAAGATACAGCCATCCACACTCAAGCAAAGGATTAAGAACAGACAATAACCGAACACAATACAATTTATGGATGCCAACGTCTTAAACAAAATCCCACATATGCACAAATGAGAGTTTTTGAGTATGGAAAAATGGAATTATGACAACTGTTTCAAGTCGCACTTAACAGCGATGCTTGACAGAGAGCTTGACAGGAGATATACACAAGGCTTGTGCACACAAGTGCTCATTAGAACCATTGCCCCGGTAACGGAAAAGTACCGCATTATCTAATGCGATAAGAGAAAAAAAACTTTCTTTACTTATAAAAGAGAGAATAATGTAAATGCTATATTGGAGAGGACAAGTTAAACTAATTCTAACAAAGTCATAGAGTTTGCTACTTATACATATAATAAATGTAAATATTATACATTCATTAGTGATGGATCAAGCATGTATGTAAGAGAAATTGATAAAGCCATTTGGGCTAAAGACAGATCTGACTGTAATCCTAGAGGTTTACTTTATTTGGCAATGTGTGAGACATGCCAAAGCTATTATATAGGGAAAAGTATTAGAACATTATCTAAGAGAATGTATGAACTCAATACAGCGATTAAGAACAAAGATTTTAGTAATTCTTTACTTAACCATGCTGTAGGGTGTAAGGATTTTAGGAAATCTCAGTTTTTTGCAGTTGATAATGTCAACTTAAATGGTTTTGAAGGAAACTGCAATATGTGTTTAGAGTGCTAAGAAGCCAAATGGCAACTTTGATTGTCATCTGATAAAAAATTAGGACTTAATAAATTTATTAACATTAAATTGTTATTAGCTCAGAGATTATAAGTAAAATATTTACCTAAAGTTAATTTTTTCACTAATCATTGGTGTTTAATCAGTATAAATGTGAATTTGAGTGTTAAGGGACCTTTAAATCTTGAAGCAAGCTGATCGTAGTTTTTTTATTGGCTATTAGATGTCAGGTGATAGAGCTTTTTGGTATTTAAGATGTGGTATAGAGTAAAAGTATTGTTTCTGAAAAAGTTCTCAAAATAAACAATGGCAGCACTAAAATCAGTCTTTCAAGTCATCCGGCATGCTTTTTATCACAGAACATGTTTTCTTGATTTTAACTGGGTTTAGTTTCATTCTACTCTGTGATTTGTTTTTAGCAATTTGCAGTGATTGAATCTGGTGTGAACTACCTTGGATTGATGCTGCCAGCTTGTGTTCTTTGCTGAAATCAGCCCAAGCTTTTTAATGTTTCCCCTTTGCCAGTCTTTTTGGTTTAAGAATATTTGTTGTTTTCAATCATTTCTCCATTTTTATTAAGAAAATTAATTATTGCATTCTAAAAATTTCCAAAATACTTTGCTGATATTTAAAATTGTTGTTCCCTGTGTTTTGTAATTCATTCCCAAGTAGGGAAAATATTAAATGAAACAAAGTAAGTGAAAGAATCTCTCATAAATATTTCTATCACCTTTCAGCTATATTGATTGAATCTATACCATATATTATAGTCAAGCTGCAGCTGTTTAAGTCTCTTACAGTTAGAATAGTGGTATCTACCAAATTTCAATATCAAAATCATACTTTCTGATGAGTGTCCAGAATAAAAATCACAGATTTGTAATTCTTTGTTCAAATGCCATCAACTAGGCTTTTAGGGACCATACATTAACACTGCAACTTCCTAGAACCGTATGACAAACCATTGTAATTAAAATATGATCTAGCATCAATCAAGTTGCTCTCTACCACAAGGGCATTTGATGCTGTAAGGCATAGATATGCCATGGATGCGG